>NW_023397459.1:0-26835 GCF_011125445.2 Fundulus heteroclitus | reverse complement strand
AAATGGGGAGATGGTGAATTCTGGATGACCTTAACAAATATTCTTTAATATCTTCAAAACCAAAACAGTACAAACGCTAATTTTAACGGCACAAACCTGCACAAGCGAAGCACTAACCATTCCGTCTATTTAACGGAGTTTTTTCTGTGGGTGGGGTGTCAGCTTCATGCAGCTCTTCCATCCCTCAGTGCCGTGTAGCCTAGCCACCGCATTTCTACCATAATATAAAACCGACATTAAATAAACGACTCACCGTCACGTAGTTGCAAGGAAAACACCCAATGGAACACCCTTCGTCTGGGTAAATTGGACTTCATTCAACAATATCCTTCAGTAATTTAGGAAAAACGGCAGCACAGCACAGCACAAGCACAGCAAGCCACAAGATGGAGGAGTTCACCTCTGACCCGGAACTGAAAGAGTACTGCTTGTCTGCTCTGAATAATACACAGCGCCCCTCGAATTACGGCCGCCATCTGGGGCGGTCCACCTGCTACCCCAACTTGCTGATTCAAGCTGAACACACTAACCATACCCCGGCACTGTGCGGCGTATTTTTGTTTTAAATCGACGGACTATTGACGTCAGGGCTCGAGGGATAACTTTTCATATGTAAGATTAAAGAGATTGTGATGAATTTGAATACGGCCGCCATCTTGGGGCGGTCGACCTGCTACCCTAACCTGCTGATTTCAAGCTGAACACACTAACGATACCCCAGCACTGTGCGGCGTATTTTTGACGTCAGGCTCGAGGGATAACTTTTCATATGTAAGATTAAAGAGATTGTGATGAATTGATTGTTTTATTGTACTATTTGGTATATTTAAGATATATGCTGGATAAATTAATCTGGCTATTGATTTAAATGAAAAAAATCGTTTTTCAAAGCCAAAGGGAAATGAAATATTGTATTTGGTATATTTAAGATATATGCTGGATAAATTAATCTGGCTATTGATTTAAATGAAAAAATCGTTTTTTTAAAGCCAAAGGGAAATGAAATATTGTATTGGTATATTTAAGATATATGCTGAATAAATTAATCTGGCTAATGATTTAAATGAAAAATCGTTTTTAAAGCCAAAGGGAAATGAAATATTGGTGTGAAAATGTAATTCTCTGAAATTGGCACAGCCTGGAGTCGAACCTACGATCTTCTGCTTTGCAGCCCGACACCTAACCCACTCGACCAAAACACCAGTGTCGTGCTCAGCCGAGCATTATTGAGAGGTCAATTGTGTTAAGAAGTGTTTTTTGCGAATTCTGTTCCAACTGTAAGTCAAAACGGCGTCAAGTACAAAAAGCCCCTGATCGCGGCGTCGAGACGCACATTTTGATATATAGTTTGTGGGGGTACAGCCTACGGTTCGGGGCTGTATTAACGGTACTATAATAATAATAATAAAGAAACCCTTATTAGGTGCATAACATAAGGCCTCCGCCATGCATTTTCCAATGCATAGGCGGGCGCCTAACTAGAATCGTTCAACTTCTGAAGAAGTTGAAGAAGGCGCCCGCCTGGTGGGTGGGCATGACCACCAAAGGCAAAGCTTCCGAGTTCCTTGGTCGTAGGCTCTCATCGCTTGGGGATTTTAAATCAAACCTTCTGAGTGAAAAGGATTTGTCTTCATCAAACCTGCCGATCGGGGAAAACTTTGCGTCTGCAGAGCTGCAAACTGCGTACTTCGATCTGAGACGCAGCTAATGAGCTAATTGGCGACAGCCGACAGTCAAAGTTTGCCATTCATTTCTACGGTAGTCCTAAACCACTACTGACATAATACACTTTTTGGCCACAAGCGTCATTTTGGGGGCGTTGTTTCCACTTCTTTTCGTAGAGCCGTTTTTTAATAGAAAGAAGAAAAGGCAAAAAACGGTCCAAACAAAAGGTCGTAACGTTTACATTTGTAACCTCTGCCTTACATAAACACTAGAATTAAATCTTAATAAATAAAAGTATGGACAATTGTTTCAGTAACTCAATTCAGTAAGTGAAATACACAATGTACAGGAGTTGGACAATGAAACTGAAACACCTCTCATTTTAACCGTGGGAGGTTTCATGGCTAAATTGGACCAGCCTGGTGGCCAATCATCATTAATTGCACATTGAACCAATAAGAGCAGAGTGTGAAGGTCCAATTAGCAGGGTAAGAGCACAGTTTTGCTCAAAATATTGCAATGCACACAACATTATGGGTGACATGGGTGAGTTCAAAGGAGGACAAATTGTTGGCGCACATCTTGCTGGATGTGTCAAAACTTTCTTCAATTGAATAAAAACAAACTGAAGTAATAATATTTGGACCAATAGAGGAGAGATCAAAAGTTAGCACACAGCTTCAGTCGCTTCAGCTAGAAACCACTGATCAGGCCTGAAACCTTGGTGTAGTGATGGACTCAGACCTAAACCTCCAAAAGCATTTACAGACAGTGACAAGGTCGGCTTTCTATCACCTGAAGAATATTTCCAGGATTAAAGGACTGGTGTCTCAGCAGGATCTGGAAAAACTAATCCATGCGTTTATATTTAGTAGAATTGATTACTGCAACGGTGTTTTCACAGGTTTGTCTAAAAGTGGATCAGACAGCTGCAGCTGATCCAGAACGCTGCTGCCCGCGTCCTCACTAAGACTAAGAAAGTAGAGAACATGAACCCAGTTCTAAAGTCCTTACACTGGCTCCCTGTATCTCAGAGAATAGACTTTAAAATACTTCTGTTAGTCTATAAATCCCTAAATGGCTTAGCACCTAAATACATTACAGACTTGTTATCAGTGTATGAACCTTCCAGACCACTAAGGTCTTCTGGCTCCAGCCTACTCTGCATACCTAGAACCAGAACTAAACAAGGAGAAGCAGCATTTAGTTCCTATGCTCCGCTTATCTGGAACAAACTTCCAGAAAACTGTAAAAGTGCGGAAAGCCTGAGTTCTTTTGAATCAAGATTGAAAACACATTTGTTTACAATTGCCTTTGACTGTTCTAGTTAAACTGTTTTACTGTTTTTAATGTTCTTCTTTGTTTCTACATTCTATCTCTACTTGCTTTTATTCTATTTTGTAGCTACATTTTATTCCTACTTGTGTTTATTTTGCTATATTTTAATCATGTAAAGCACTTTGTATTGTCTCTGTACTGAATTGTGCTATATAAATAAATTTCCCTTGCCTTGCCTTGCATCTGTGACCAAGACAGCAAGTGTTTGTGATGTATCAAGAGCCACGGGGTCCAGGGTAATGTCAGCACACCACCAAGAAGGACGAACCACATCCAACATGATTAACTGTGGACGCACGAGGAAGCTCTCTGAAAGGGATGTTCGGGTGCTAACCCGGATTGTATCCAAAAAAACATAAAACCACGGCTCCCCAAGTCACAGCAGAATTACTGCCATCCTGCACAGAGACTGTTCCAGCCACTCCCCTCAGTCAGGAAACTAAAAAAACAAACAAAAACATGTTTCCCCAGAGATCTTTGCCAATAAGCAGGAATATATAAATTATTTTATAAGAATGCTGTAGGGGGGGGGGGGCTCGGTAGATGACACAACTTCATAGTAATGTTACTGATTTATCAGTAGAAATATATTAAAAAGACTTACGTTTTTTCCAGTGTTGGCAATAACATATGATTTACCGTAGCACTTTATTTTGAAGCGGCGGGCTGGGATGACGTCAAATTAAAATTCATAATATCTCCGAAACCAAAGCAGCACAAACGATAATTTTAACGGCACAAACCTGCACAAACAAAGCACTAAAAGAAGTAGCCCTAGTTTGATCGGATTCGAAGCCAAATGGGGAGATGGTGAACTCTGGATGACCTTAAGAAATATTCTTTAATATCTTCAAAACCAAAATAGCACAAACGCTAATTTTAACGTCACAAACCTGCACAAACGAAGCACTAACCATTCCGTCTATTTAACTGAGTTTTTTCTGTGGGTGGGGTGTCAGCTTCACGCAGCTCTTTACCGGCGCTGCAGCCGAGGAGAGATTGCGCTGCTGTTAGGCTTTTACTGCCATCCCTCCAGACTTCCATAGGCCATTGACAAATTTAATGAAAAGTAACATAAAATTATCCTTAAAAGACAAAATGTTGAAAAATCAAAGGGCTTATTTAACGCTTTGAGAACATATCTTGTATTCGGCCACAAAATCAACAATAGTAGAATGATCTTTTAAGCTTATAAGACCATTTTTAAGATGCCAATACGTGTAGCATATAAGAGAGGACCCAAGATGGCGGTGTGAGAAGCAGCTTTTTTGCAGGCTCTGATTAAAACGTATTGTTTTATCCCAAGATAGCAAATTCCTTTGCAACTTTCCATAACCTCCATTAGAATTCAACCTTACACTTCCTTTGCAACCTTGTTTCTAATTATTGCTTTTTCAGCACTTTTTATTTGAGTCTTTCGGTCTGAGTTGCCAACATGACAGACCATAACTACAACTTCACTGCTCTCCGCGAGGCTTGTGATGAGAGCGACATTGAAGACATTGATGTCGACGAAGCCTCTTCCAAAAAAAGTAAGATTAAGCTGGACCACACGCCAACAAAGAGCCCTAAACCTAAAAAAATTAAGGGGAAAGACCAAGGTGATGGAAATATCGGTGCCGCTATTTTCCAGGCTGTTCAGGCGTTGACCGAGAAAATGGATGAACAGACTGAACTGTTAAAGAGTTTTGATAAACGCATTGAAGCTAACACCATGGCTACAAAAGAAAACAAACAAGAAATTCTTCAGCTCCAAGAAAAGATCGACGAGCTTCAAAAAGAAAACAACACGCTAAAAAGAGCAACCGAGGACCAGGCTCGGTACAAAAGAAGGTGGAATTTGAGGCTGACAGGATTACCAGAAAAAGAGGGAGAAAACACAAGAGAAGTCGTCATCGGAATACTTACCAGAGTTGTTCCCCTCTCCATGGACCGGCTGCGAGACACTGTGGACACGGTTCACCGCCTGGGTAAACGTGGCTCCGCGGCTACTTCCAACAACACGCCGAGGGCGATTATCATCCAGTTCGGGATGAGAACCGTCAGAGATGAAGTGTGGAAAAAGTCGAAGGACGCGCGGGTGTGTAGCGAGATGCATATCCGCTTCAAAGAGGACTTTTCCAAAGAAGATCGGGATGCGCGTTCCAAGCTGTGGCCTCTGGTCCAGGATGCCAGGAAGAAGGGGAAAAGAGCGTTCCTGAAGGAGGGCTATGCTCTGATCGACAATTATTGTGTGGACCCTAACTGACCAACATTCTTTAGTTATATTGGTCTATAACAGGTAATGTGAATTTACCTTGTTAGTTAAATGTTTGATTACCCGAAGGGTTGTTGCAAATGTTATTACTAAGTTCTGTTTGGGATATAAGCTACTCATTCCTGCGCAAATCCTTTTCAGCGCACTTTTGGTACTTTGTAAATGTTATCTTTTTTTTCTTTAAATACAAGGGGACTGAAAAACAATGTGAAACGTAAGGCAACTTTTCTTTTTTGTAAGGAGCAAAAGAGTAATATTTTCCTGCAAGAAACTCACTCAGTGGAGGCAGACACAAAATTCTGGAAACAACAATGGGGAGACAGCATTTTTTTCAGCCATGGCACTTCACACTCAGCTGGAGTGATGATTATGTTCAACAGGTTTTCTGGAAATGTGATTAACCACATAAGTGACATCAATGGTCACTGGATAATGATGGTGATTGAATATAGTGATGTAAATTATATTTTGATATGTGTATATGGATACAACAGAAGGTTACAAAACAAACAACTTTATGCTTCCTTGAGCAAGATGATAGAAGAATGGAAAATGATCTATACTACTGTGAAAGTTGTTTCTGGGGGTGATTTTAATTTGGTTCCTGACCTCTGGATGGATCGCTTTCCCCCAAGATGTCAGTCATTTTTATGATGAAATCATAAGTGAATTCACCATGAAAACAGATCTGATTGACTATTGGAGAATGAAACACCCCAATACCAAACAATACACATGGTTTAGTTCAGCCAATAATGGCCAATGCTTAAGATTAGACTTTTGGTTAATTTCTACCAACCTGATAAATGCAGTCCATAAATGTGAAATTTTGGCATCACCTTTAACAGATCACTGTGGCATTTCAATTTTCTTTCAACTTGACAGGATGAAGGTGATTCCCCCTTCTTTATGGAAGTTCAATAATAGCCTCTTAGACAATGAGGAGTTCTGTAATGAAACTAAAAACTTACTACATGGAATTAATCAATTAGAAATGTCTCATTTAAATAAATGGGAGTGGTTTAAATTCAAAATTAAAGATATTGCCATTCTTAGGAGCAAATATATCTCTAAAATAAAAAAGCAAAAACAACAGGACATTATAAAGAATATAAACAGATTATGTAAAACAGACTTATCTTTAGATGAACAAGTTGAATTAAATAGTCTTCAAACCCAATTGGACAATCTATATTTAGAGAAAGCAAAAGGAGTATTTATACGCTCTAAAGCTCGCTGGCTTGAAGAAGGGGGAAAAAAACACTTCCTACTTCTTTAGTTTAGAAAAACAAAGACAAACGAAAAAGAAAATGAATAAGTTAATTATTGATAATAAAAGTATTGATAACCAGGACGAAGTAAAGGAGGAAATAAGAAACTTTTATAAAAAACTGTATACAACCAAATTTTCAGTAGAGCATTGTCAAATATTTTTTGAGAAAATTGGGAAATATAGGAAAATAATTGATGGGAATTTTAAGCAATTTATGGATAACAACCTCAAAATTGAAGAGTTAGATTTAGCAATTGCAAAAATGTCAAAAGGAAAATCCCCTGGATTAGATGGTCTAACAGTAGAGTTCTATATCCATTTTTGGAATGATATCAGACTACTGCTCTATAATGCCCTTTTGGAATGTATTTCATCTGGCCATTTGTCCCCTACAATGAAAAGAGGTATTATTACCCTAATTCCAAAGCCCAATGAAGATAAATTGTTATTAGACAATTGGAGGCCTATAACACTACTATGTAATGACTATAAACTGCTAGCTCACATCTACTCTGATAGACTGGATAAGGGATTATCAAATCTAGTGGATGAGTGTCAGTCAGCCTTTGTGAAAGGTAGAGTTATACATAACCATACTAGATTAATTATTGACCTGTTAGATTACAGAGACTTTATTCCTACAGACAGCTACATATTACTCTTAGACTTTTTCAAAACCTTTGACACACTTTAACACCCCTTTTTGCTTGAAACTTTACGGTTTCTGGGCTTTGGAAGCAAATTTTGTGACTTAGTCAAAATGCTCTACACTGACATCAGTAGCATGGTCTCTCTAAACCCGGGAATAACTCCTGGTTTTTTTAGATATCATGCGGAATCAGACAGGGTTGTCCCATTTCCCCGAAGCTTTTCATATTAGCGACACCATTGCTGGCTTTATTAATTAAAAACTCCAATGATATACAAGGTATCACAATTTTCGAGAATTTAG
Source organism: Fundulus heteroclitus (assembly GCF_011125445.2). NCBI lineage: Eukaryota > Metazoa > Chordata > Actinopteri > Cyprinodontiformes > Fundulidae > Fundulus > Fundulus heteroclitus. Next base: position 19,350 of record NW_023397459.1, on the reverse strand, counting down.
AATAAGTCAATTTGCGGATGATACTTGCATCCTTTTAAAAGATAAATCAATGATAGATAAAACCCTCAATAATATCTCCATCTTCTCTGAAGCGTCTGGTTTAACCCTTAATATTAAAAAATGCAAACTACTCCCTATTCATACATGTTCTGACCCCTCCATTGCCTCAATTAAAGTTGTAACTGAAGTAAAATACCTAGGGCTGACAATATCAAAAAACTTAATTAGAAGAGAAGATACAAATATTTTTAATCGTATTTTGGATATGAAAAAATCCCTTAGTCACTGGTTAATCAGAGATCTTACTATTTTTGGCAGAACTATTCTATCCAAAACTGAAGGTATTTCCAAACTGATTTATCCCTGCCACTACTTGTATATATCCTCTAAAAACATAAATAAAGCAAACACAGTAATCTTTCAATTTTTATGGAGGAATAAAACGCATTACATCAAAAAGTCTCAGTACTGAAAGACTATGATAAAGGTGGTATTAAAGCTCCAGATATTGAATCAATGATTGGCACCTTCAGAATTTACTGGATAAAATCGTATATGTTGCATCCGAATTCTATGTGGTTTCACATTCCAAGATCTTTGTTTAGCAAATTAGGAGGTTTAGACTTTATTCTAAAATGTGATTTTGAGGTAAACCGGATTCCAATCAAACTGTCCAACTTTCACAAGCAGATTTTGCATTATTGGAAAATGATATTCACCCACAGCTTTACTCCCCATAATTCAACCCTATGGAACAATAGAGTAATAACACTTAATCGTAAATCTATATTCAAAAAGGAATGTTTCAACAAAGACATTATTTATGTTACTGATTTAATGGATGATAACAGCGATTTTCTAAATTATTCCGACTTAAAAAAAAAAAGATCTTAATTGTTCTCTAAGAGAATATAACAAACTGTGTAAATCGATTCCACTGCCTTTAAACAGGACTGCATCCAGGTCAGAGAACGTAGCAGAGACCAGGCCTCCGATCCTGACCACATGTTGCTGCAGAGCTAAGCGCTAGCCCGCCAAGGACAGCCAACAACTTTCCTGCTTTTCAGTGCTCCTTCCTTGGATGGCTAAAGTGAACAGAACTCACATGAGGCGCTGACAGGTTTGGGCACAGAAACCAAAAGGGAAAGTTTAAATGGTTAATTTGGGAAATGTTTGTAAACCGTTTGCACACGGTGTCTTTGAACAAAGGGGCTAACGGAGGTAGCTCATTGCCAGCATTCGGTACCGTGTCATTGTTGAGTGTGTTTTTATGGTTATAACAAAGATTATCTCCACAAGGGTTTCATACATTGATGGGACATTATCCAGCCCACTCATTATGGCTAAAATTATAGCTAAAGTATTTAAAGTTAATGGCGAAAACCCGCTAGCCAAAATGTTATTAGCTTCTGTTAATATCCAGTTCCGGTTTTTCTACAAAGGCCCGTTCCAAGAATAAAGCTTGACTGTTCTGCTCCGCCGTCGATCAATAGAGCTGTGAGCCTTATCCCCACATTAATATTGAACATTAATGTCGGTTTAAAGGCAATTTTGATAACTTTAGACTTTACCCGATTTAGCGACCGATCGCTACAGCAACCCCTAGCACCCGGAGGTAGAATCACACAAACAAAGGCAAGCGATCCTAAGGTAATCATTTTACTGAGCAAATCATTCCTCAAAATATTATTTCCTCAACTAATGTTTTGTGTAACTCAGGATTTGCATTGTGAATGGGTTGAAACATATGTCAAATGTTGTTCTGAATTAGTTAAGCTAATTTAATCTCAATTTACATTCTTTAAGTTGAACTTTGGTTCTTTTAACTTAAACAAGTATTATGTCATCAAATAATGTTTTGTTCAACTCAGGATTTGCATTGTGAATGGATTGAAATTTATGCCAAATGTTTTTTTAACTCCATTCCATGCTTTTTGGAATCAGATCTGCAGTGAACAAGGATTCACTAAATTATTCTGATTATGATCAACCACTTTTGTTTTGTCTTTTGTTTGTTTTTGCATGTAAATAGTTCCTTAGCTTAGCTTCTTTTTATCTTCATTTTGCTTAGTAGTTTAGTTAAGTTTCACTAGCCAAGTAGAGAGGATTTACTGACTGAAATATTGTGTTAATTCAGATAAACAGCATTACATAGTGATGTTCTCTGGATGTCCATTTTGTTTCTGTTATTAAATTCTTGAACTTGAAAATAAGTTGTCACTCCTTTATTCTATGTGTGTGCAGAGTTTGCTGTTAAAAGATCGCTAGTGCTCTAATTCATCTCTTTCAACCATTGTCTTGATATCAGCTTAAGAGCTGATCATCAGACAATACTTAACAGACAGAGAGTTATTTATGAAACATTAAATAACTTTAAACAGTGCATAATTGCACAACACAGTTTTTTTTTGTTTTTCTTGGGGGTTTGCTGGGGTTGCCAAAAGAAGAAATCTTTCTCTGTCCTCCTGACCAAGTCTCCTCCTGACCAAGTCTGCCAAGTCACTAAGATCCAATTACAGAGGTCTAGACCAGGGGATTCCCAAACTTTTTTAGCTGTGCACACCCTTCTGTGTGTTGACGCACTCCCAATCATAAATGACTGGCCAAGGCCGGAGATCACTTTAGTGGAATTTATTCAGTTTTTCTTTCAGGGGAGCCAAAGATGGCAGGTGCAGAATATATACAAGGACATCCAGGCAGGTTAAAAATAGACAAAACAGTATCTTCCATGTTACAGTCAGTCACCCTCAGTGTGACTTCTCTGGAGTCTAACCACAGACTGCTTCCCTGTGGAGCAGAGCTCTGCTTTTAAAGCCACAGGCTCCGCCCACAGGAAGTACAAACAAGCAAACAAAAAACAAACAAACAAACCAAAAACACTAAGCAATTACTTCTAACTAAAATAAATTAAAGTATACAAAATAATAATGAGGAAATAAATAAACCTACAATCAAAAATACAGTACTCAATTTAACAAAACACTCAGTACTTCTCATGACATCACGTCATCATGTGACTCCTTCCCAGCACACCACAGTCCAGCAATAAGCCTGCTTAAAAACAGAACGGGGAGAATGCTTGAAACCGAAAATAATAGGTTAGGATGAATGCTAACTGAAACAGGAACACCGTGTGTGCACCCACGATGAACCGCATTAGTTTAGCTGCAACAAAAGGTAAGTTAGAGATGGTGTAAGTGCCTGTGTATATGTGTGTGCAGGTGTGCTCGCATGCTGACGCGGACTTATAACTACGTCCCGGCTCGTGACGGCTCCTCCGTCACACAGAGAAAGAAAGAGAGGCAGATCGGTCACATGTCCAAAACCTGAAACATCTCTGAAGCAGTTGGATTCACGGACTAAACTCTGATGATCTACCTGTGTGTGTTCTCACTTTATTTATTTCATGTACCAGCTTCTAAATCTGAGCCTGACTCACAATTTACGCTGCAGAATAGAAACACAAAGAAGTTTAATTTGATTTGTGTCCGATGACGAGCGAGAGAGAGAGAGAGAGAGAGAGAGAGAGAGAGAGAGAGAGAGAGAGAGAGAGAGAGAGAGAGAGAGAGAGAGAGAGACAGACAGAGACAGAGAGAGAGAGAGAGACTTGACACTTTGATAGAGTGGCACAGAGTAAAAATAACATAGCGCTTCATAAAGTTGTTATTAATTCAGCATATTTGTGAGAATGAATGAAGTAGAGGGCACAAGCTAGATGAACATATACAGCACAATGCGTAGAAGATGATAACTTTCGCTATATTTCATCTTACAATGAAGCGTAGAAGAAGACTTCTTCTAAATAAATAGATTTTCATGTGTATACATTTATTTTATTTATTAAATTTTGCAGTTTTTGATTTTAATTTTTACTTAGTGTCAGGGTCCAGCAAGCAGCACCTGGCAGGCTGCAGCGGCCTTTTTTTCCTCTCCCCTTTTCACAGTTGGCCTCAGTTGACAGGGGGCATGGCGCACTGCTGTTTCCCATTCCACGGTGCGGTGGTGGAGCATTTAAGCAGAAGGCTGCCAACTGAATGACGCCAGAGTGTTAACCTAATGTGGTTACCTCACGCTCCAGATCCCACTCCACAGTGCCTCTTGTTCTCTGAGCCCAGCTCCAAGTCCCACTGAGAAACCCTTGGGACCTTCAGCCGCCAGCCAGGCCATTCTGTCTCCAAGCCGCTCTGTGGGATCTCTCTACCTTCCACCGGCCCGTCCCCCTGCCACACCGCTACTTGCTCTGCCAGCCCGCTCAACACCATCACCGGCTGCACTCTATCACTGGACCCACTCTCTGCCACCTCCCTGATGGCTTTCTTACCCTTGAGTGTTGACGTTATCGGCTTTGAACTAAATCTCCTCCTCTATCCTGGGATTAAAGCTCAGACTAGCTAGGGCTCTAAATACCTCTGTATCTAACAAGTATTACCTTGTTTAGAGTTCCTGTGAGACCTTTTAAGTAGGACACGACTGATCTACTAACCACCTCTAACCACACCCTTTTTCAGTGGACAGGTTAGGCAACCTGAGGCCACCTATTTCCCGACCACTGCCCTAGTTAACTGTGGCTTACTTTTACACAACGGCACCTGTTAATGTAAATCGATTGGTTTGTTTTTTAGTGACTCAAAAGTCCCTAAGGGTGTTTTTTGCTACAGGCAACCTTTTAAGACCTCCTAAGTAATCTTAGAAAAATGCACCATGTCTTCTTTACAACCATTAAAGAACTCAATAACTGTTGACTCAATAATTGAATGTCCACAACTTCTAATAAAATATTATATGCTTCTTTAATTAGTATACTTTAGCAGGGATTTAGTAACAGCATTATTAATCAACTTAACAAATCACAAATTAAAATTTAACCAACATCGGTAAATTCTTTACAAACTCAAAAGTCCCTAAGGGTGTTGTTTAAAAGTTTGGGCTACAGGCAACCTTTTAAGACCTCCTAAATAATTTTAAAACCATGCACCATGTCTGTTTTACAACCATTGAAGAACCCAATAACTGTTGACTCAATAATTGAATGTCCACAACTTCTAATAAAATTGTATATGCTTCTTTAATTAGTATGCTTTAGCAGGGGATTAGCAACAGCATTAAGCAATTTAACATATTGCAAATTAAAATTTAATCAACTCCCTAACTCTTATCTAAGGCTGCTTACTAATGTGTTTGGAGAGGCTTTTAAATTTAGAGTAGCAGACTGACCTGAACCACAAATGGAATCCCAAAGTGTACAGCCGAAAAACTTCCCTTCTCTCGATGGCAACCCCGATGTCCCATTAATGTCCCGTTCACAAAGACTCACGTCCCTGCTTTGATGTCCGTGTCTGAGGTCCGTCTCTTCTGCTCGACAAGTTGGTTCAGCTTCAGAACTGACATCTCATGGGTGTAACTCACATCGCTGGAACATCTAGGTTCTTCTCATCATCCAGGTTAAAACCACAGTGGTTCTTCTTGACAGGATTTGCATATCGCTGTCCCAGAATTGTGGAAAAACACGAAAAATAGATAATCTGACTCAGTCTCTGCAGTTCTCAGAGATAGGGGCGCCGTGTTTTTCCTTTGGCTCGATGATCTTCTTTCCGTCTTGGGTCTTCTTTCTTCTGCTCTACGCTGCTTGTCTTCTGAGTTGAGATCTGAGTACTGAGCACCCAAACTCCCTTCTTTTATGTGTTGAGAGAGCCGTTGGGAGGTTGCAAAAACTTGTGTTGTTCAACTTTACTGAACAACACACAAAGTCCCTTATTACCTTATCACCTTTACTCCAGGACAGCTGAACCAAACTGTCCTGTTTCTATTCTTCTGAGCCACAGACGGGTCACTTCCTTTTTCTTCTCAGCAGATTTCCTGTAGACAGCAGCTGCTCTCTCTGGACAACTCCTATATTGCATCATATCCTCTCAACTGACCATGTTCAAATCTATTTTCTCCTCAGCTTGTCTACTGCATTAAAATAATCATTATTTCACTCATTTAATACGTGAATGTTTAAACCTTTTAAGAAAGAAAAACAATCAGTCAAAACGTACAATTCAATAAAGAGAAAACAATCAATTTAAACACACAATTACAGAGTTCTTATATCCGTTTTTACTGAATACATCTAATGTCCAAATTATCTCTTAATTTGTGAATAACAGAATATGGTTGAGCTTATGGGGTTCCGTTTGTATCAAAAATAAGCAGATGTAATATGTCTAGATGTTGTTGCATGTTATGTCTGCACATGTATAAGTTGCACATGTATTTGTTGTGTATGTAGATGTTGCATATGTATATGTTGCACATGTCTATGTTGTATATGTCTATGTTGTACATGTCTATGTTGCACATGTAGATGTTGCATGTCTATGTTGTATATGTCTATGTTCGCTATGTCTATGTTGCACATGTAGATGTTGCATATATGTGCATGTGTATCTGCTATTGTGGTGTTTACTCACTGTGATCTTACCAGTTCATGTGCAGTAAACTAGCTTACATGTGTCAGTTGTTTTATGATGCTGTTGCCCCCTGTTGTTGGTTCGTGTAATTGTCTGCACGTCTGTAACTTTCGTCATTGGTTAATGTCATTGCTCTCAGCTGTTGGTCCATGCTGTTGGTCCTTGTCGTTGGTCTTTGTTGCCTGTTCCCCTCGCCATTACAAATAGTGGAAGTAGATTTTCTGTTGTCTAAGTGTTTTTTTTTTTTAAATACTAAAATGTCGGTTTTTCATTATCAATGGCCGTTTCTCAATTCACGAGAACGCGAGTACGGACTCGCGTTCTCGTCAAGTCTGTTCTCGGTAAGAACACAGGAAGATCGGACTTGACGAGAACGCGAGCACGCAGCACGTATTGTGCATTGGAACAGAAGTATACTCGTGACGTCATCACACCCACAGCGCTTGAGCATTCCTTTAACGTTCAAAACTATTTATACACTACACCATCATATCTTATTGAAAACGTTTTTTATTTAAATTAATTTCTAAAAAGTATAAAAAATATCTAAAATAATTACAGAACTGTGGGTATAAAACCAGCAATAGCGGGAATTTCTTTGTGGGGAGTTGTAATTGTTCTAGTTATAGAGGCGATTGAACATCTTTAAAAATCAGCACTTTGTAGAAGCAAAATGAGCGATACGAGCAATATTGCTGTTGCTTCGGTCGTTGGTCAGCTTTACCAGCAGGCTGAAGAGGAGGTGATGCAGTTGAGGAGGAAAATCCGAGCAAGGAGAAGATTGATGCAGCAGAGGAGGCTCAGAAGGCAGGCTTTGCTCACCCATCTATTGCCAACTGGTAGGCATTTTAGGATTGACAGCCTATTTCCTACTTTTATCTTTAAAAAAATCCCCATTGATGATGATATTAAAAACGTGATCAGGTTGAAATTGTGACTATTTTTCCTATATTAATAAAAATGAAGACCCAGTTTTAACATTAATAACAGTAGGGTTAAGCTACTTTATTGCACCTCCTGACCTTCACAGCATTGATCATTAAGGAAGGAAAAAAAAAACATTTTTATGTCTGTCCACCTTTACAGTGATTAATCTATAAATTATGTGCAGTTAGTTCAGCCCATTTTTTCAGTGAAATGGTAAAAATACCAGAGAAGGGAAGCCATTTGTTACATTTACTATACTTGACTAGTTTTACAACACTATACATTTTATCTTTTCTTTCTTGAGAACTATAATAATCTGCATGTTAAACAGGTATAGTTTTATGCATAGAAAACGTGACAAAAAACAATTAACATTTGGCATTTTTTATTTACAGGAAGAAACAGAAACAAAATATGTGAGGATAAACACCTCTGTGCCGATCCTCCAAATATTTTTTAATGAAGGGGACCTGAAACCAGCCTTCAGGCTGAACAGGGCCACCATCGTCCTCCTCCTTCAGCTGCTGCCCATCCAGAAGGTCCATGGATGGCCACAGGAGATAGAGGAGCTGGTGACCCTCTACTGGCTTGCCTGTGGTGCATCCTATAGGGAAACAGCTTGCCAGTAAGATCTATACCTTCTTGTCCTTAAATAGAGCTAGCAATGACACACAATTAATACATAGATTATATCAATTGGATAGAAGATTAAGACAGATCAGCATATTACCTAAATTACAAGTTAATTTTATATTTGGTACAGGTCAAGTGGAGGCACGCTACAACAGACACCACGCCAAGGCTGATTAACATCATTGAGCGTGTCTTTGGTGGTCTGAAGACACGGTGGCGTTTCATCTTCTTCAGGGCGTTGGAGGTCTGCCTGACGTTTGCCCCAAAAGTAATCGCCCTCTGCTGCATCCTCCACAATATTAGTATAGAGGCAGGGGACCAGCTGGACGTGGAGGATGAGGAGGTGGACCCAGAGGAGGATGGCCATCCAGCGGCTGAAGACAGAATGCTGCTCCAGCTGGCTGCATGTTTAAGTGAACATGACTACACCTGACCTAATGTAGATCAGTTCTAGTCATGTTCACATGCTGCTTCATTTCATTTTTAACCACCTGGAAAAATACATAAAATAATGCTTAAATTAATTTCCATTCCAACTATTTTTAATTGTAAGTTTATAGGCATTGTCTGTTTGTATAAGATCTTAATGAGTTATTTTGTTGTTTTAAACCATGTTAGTAACTGTTAATAATTTGTTGAATATATTACACCTTCATTCTGTTCCAAAGATAAAACATTTGTAAATAAATTTCTGTTTTTTCATATACTATTATTACTATTATTTTCTTTCCCTCTTTCTCCTCTCAATTATTTGTGTCCTGACTCAGAAGAAACTCACTTAGATAGGAAAAACATTTATAGAATGTATTTATTTATTTATTTTATATGCTGCTGCCGTCCTAGGGAGACATTTACAATTTATTCCAGCAAGTATTGAGTTAATAAAGCAACACACGTCAGTCAGATAAACACAAAACAAATAAATCATAACCAGCGGTATTATGCACACTTCTTTTTTTTATTACGCACCAACTCTGTGAACAGGCCACATAGAGAAGCTTAAAAGTATAATATTCTCACCTCAAACGATCTTAAAACGTACTTTTGAACAACAACAGCAGCAGAAAAGGGAATTTTTTAACTTACCGCTGTGAGCTCTGTTTGCGCTGTCTCAAATCAAGCTGCATTCTGGGCAAGCGGTCAGTCTGAAGAACGCACAAGTCTGCTCTGATGCATGCTCGATAAAGAGGGCGGGCGAGAACAACATCCGGGGAATTCGGCGCGTTCTCGATTTGGCGTTCTCAGCATTGGAACAGTGCTCGGGCTGAGGCTGATGACGTGTCACGAGTACACGAGCACACAAGAACGCTCAAGAACGCATATTGAGAAACGGCCAATAGCTCCAAAATGTTTAGATTTCCACGAATCTTGTGTATGTACTTTAGGCATTGATTAGGACAGCAAAGGAGGAAGGAGGGGGCTTGGCACAAATCGCTTCGGGATAATAATAGGGAGGAGAGAGGTAAATTTATAGGCTTAAAACTTTAAAATAAAACCAAGGGGCTGCGCCTATGGTCCGTGAATAAATGTGTGCTCGCACTGGCAGGATTCAAAGTGCTTTACATGGTGTCTGGATCTAGTGTATGGATCACCGGGTTGTTTAATCGTAGCTCAACCAACCAAAACATTTTTCCGACACTAGGGGGCATAATAGGCCAATGGACGCTAATTTGGTGCAGTTTTATCAAAGTCATTTATATTCTTAACTGACAATAAATACTTATCCTTGGAAGACTAACAAAATGCAACCCATAATTTATATATAAAAAAAGGGTTAACTTAAATAATAGGCCACAATAATATTGTATTTTGACACCCTTTTTTAATCAGAGGCTCTGGGGTCTCCCTGCAAAGTTTTAGAGTAAATAACATCTGATTTCATACGAAGCATTCTAAGTTTTGCACAAAATCAGGATTGGCACAAAGTAAATCTTCCCCTTCACTTTAACATAGTCAGTTGTCATTTTTAATGCTTGATAAAAATGTACTTTTAAAATTCAAGCTCTAAAAAAAGAGAACAGGCAATTTCACAACAATAAATTTATTTTCAATGAACACATGGTTCAAAACCATACCATAAATCTACTCCAATAAGTTACATTATTTCAAAAGCAAAGGGTAGCTACTGCTTATTGCTCACATTTCCAACTCTCTCCCATTCTAATTTGAAGCTCGGCCAAACTACCATGTTCACTAATGACACACTTTTAACAGAATCATCTTGTGGAACACAATGTTGAGGATTGGGGCAGAACATGCCACTATGTTTTGTTGCTTCCTGCTCAATGGTTTTATGGGAATGTATGCCCACTTTGATCTTTTAAAAACTGATAATACTATTGACCTAGTGTTATAAGAATTATTATTCTGAAGTCACTATGGCCTCACACCACTCGGACAGAGGAGGCCTGGAGACCTGATGTCTGTGTATAAGATCCACTGTTTTCTGATTTCAAGGCCAAATGCTGCAGCTGCTGAGGGATACTGATTGTTTACGATAGACTGTCTTTGTTTTGTCTCATGGGAAGGCCACGGTGCAGTATTAGGGGAAGCCCGAAAAGCGACACAGACAGAGACAGGGCAGACAGAGACTGCAGCGGAACCGTGGGGTGCGATTACTTTCCAACTATGTGAATCTCTGCTCTGTTTCTCAATAAAGTGCTGGAACGTTATACCACCGTCTCGTCATTTAGTAAAGATGGGAACTCAGTTACTATTGCTTAGAATTCCACCCAAAACTCCCACAACACCTAGGATACACTGGAGGGACAACAACGTAGGTAGGAGAATGTCACGGTAATATTGTTAGAATTTACCTTTCATACCATTTTAGAAAAAGTCAGAGCCTTATTTTCTGAACAAATATTAACTTTATTTTGGAACAAATTGTATACTTAGGCCCTATAAAGGCAAACAATTCAAAACTTCTCAATTGTGAAATGATAGTAGCACAACAAAATGACAGGAACCAAGAAAAAAAAAACAGGTGAAGATTCTCAGTCATCCAGGTCATGGTCATTCCAAAAAAAGTAAAAAACAAAGCAACTGGACTTGTTTTCCGTAGTAGAAGACGTTTCGCTTCCTCTCCAGGAATTTTTCTCAATTCAAAAAGTCTGGAGTAATGTGGAGTAACAAGCTTTATACCATTGCCAAACAAAGGCCTTGTAATGGCTTAGATGCAAATTCAACCGAAACAGGTCCACCCCTTAGTAATGGGCGGTCGTTGAAGTCATTAAGCCAGCAGATTGAACTGAAACCGGTCCACTCCTCTGTAACGGGGAGTCGTTAGGGTTGTTATTGGCTTGGCTTACAGGAGCAATGTATTGATCACCCGAATGAGGGTGAGAGTTAAGTTGATGATTGGCTGGAATTAATCCTATAGCTGTGTTGTAAGTTTTTGAGAGTTGGAACCTAAGGCCTCCTCCTCTGTTTAAGGTTGGGTTTTCTCTCTTAACGTAGATGGCTTCCTCCACACCCCTTTCAAACTATCTGTCTTCTTTGTCCAAAATGTGAACATTTTGTCCACCTACACCTAAAGGACAAAGGACACTCCTTTGAGGACCTGTCAGCCTGAGCCTGTCAGGAAAGAACATTTTGACACGTATAAAAGCTCCTAGAAATTGGCTTGCACAACCATTTAACTGTAAAGGCTAGTCCATAAGTATATTTCAAACCCCAGGCATGTTTGGACATAAACAATAGTTAATTTTCCATTAAAAGACCCAATATTTAAATACCAGACATTGGCAAGCTTGATGCATTACCATTCACTGGGGGCGATTTATGTAAAGCAGCCCAATTACGTATAGGGAAGTTGTGAGAAAAATGTATTATCACTCCAATCAGCATAGGTCAAGAAATCACAGGTCAAACAGATAAAGGCAGACTGAGAGCTGAATCTGTCTCCTGCTACTCATCCAGACATTGGAGAAACAGGATGGAGAACTTTTGGTGAAGGTGTTACATATCCTTAGCCCCTTTTATACTGGTGCTACCCTATTCCTGCCTGTCAACAGCATTCTATTCTGCTGCTGTTGGTATAAATAAATTAAAATAAAGCACCTCTGTTCACGCAGGGACTGCAGTGGTGCGGCGCAGGGTGGGGCGGAGCCAATAGACTCATCAAGCTCTGTGAGTTTTCCTCACAGAGCTTACATTTAGAGGTTTGAATAGGTTTTACATAAATCACAGTTTAACATAAATGTGTTTCTTCAAGATATTGATATGAGCATGGGCCATACGTGTCATTTCTTGATTCCTCTTGCGTACTGTAGAAAGAAGAAAACCAAAGAAAAATTAAACGAGTCAGTTAAATTTTGTTACTCTAATGAACAGTTTATCATTTGCAAATACATAATTTGCACAGTTACCAGTTATCTTCTAATGTCTGATGTAATGCTCTATGTTTTTGAAAAATTAATTGTAGTTTTTACCGCTCCTGGATATGGTCAGCCAAGTCACAAAGGGGGATTAAGGACTGGCAGGTGAAACACCTTTCCATCACTTTTGGGGCCTAAGCACATTGTATAAAAAAAAAAACAAGTTGAATGTCCATACAATATAAAACAGGCACACGTTTTGGTAATGGTTGAAACCTACATCATCAACTGGCGGAGGTATCAGAGTAAGGCTTTGTTGGAGGGAAATTATGTACAAGGGAGCCCAGAGAAGACGGCTCACCCGCTACTACCATCTAATGTAGAACAGATTACTAGATCAATGTGTGCTTCTGGGCTTTTTTGTTTCTCTTGTTGTGTCTCTGTTCTGTCTTCTGTAACCCCAGTCGGTCGAGGCAGATGACCGTTCATACTGAGCCCGGTTCTGCCGGAGGTTTTTCCTTCCCGTTAATGGGTGGTTTTTCTTCCCACTGTCCCTTCATGCTTGCTCAGTATGAGGGATTGCAGCAAAGCCATGTACAATGCAGATGACTCTTCCTGTAGCTCTACCCTTCTCCAGGAGTGAATGCTGCTTGTCGGGACTTTGATGCAATCAACTGGTTTCCTTATATAGGACATTTTTGACCAATCTGTATAATCTGACCCAATCTGTATAATATGATTGAACTTGACTTTGTAAAGTGCCTTGAGATGACATGTTTCATGATTTGGCGCTATATAAATAAAATTGAATTGAATTGAATTGAATTGTCAAAGCCGACCGTACATAGTTCAGGCTGTATCCCAATGGTGGTATGAGAAGCTCTTCTAGCATCTTTCCCCTGCTGCAACGGGCCAGGACAAACTCACCAGCATCTCTAAGAGGGGGGAACGCAGAGAGGAAATGCTCGCTGAAGAAAGAATGGTCTCCTTTATTGTGTGGGAAAAATAAGTTTTTTTCCCCCAATCCACAAGCTGTGTAGTAGCAAGACTCCTCGATTGTGGGCATAACATTTGGTTGTGTCTTCGGCAAACAAATGAAGGTATGTGACCAAGGGGTCTCCCACTTCCTCTTCCTAACCCCACTGGCTACTCCTCCTTGATGAGGCCGAAACAGCCTTGACAAGTGGGCCTGAACGTTGTCAGAACGAGGCTGATAAATGGTGTGCTGAGGTGGAACAGCTTGTAAGTGAGAAGCTGGGGCAGGTGGGATATGGCAAGATGGACCAGGCATGGTGTGGCTTGATTCAGCAGGTGGGGTGTTACAGGGTGATGCAAGCTGCAGCTGTGACACAGTTGGCATTCGGGAGGAAACTCTTTGGAAGACAGTGGGAGAATGCTGGATTACTGTTGTTGTAGCTGGCAAGCTGGACTGTGGTGGAGCAGATGGAGCGTGTTCCATTCTGTCCAGCAGCAGAGCCGTAGTGCGCTGCATTTGCCAACGCAACTGTCGCATTTCTTCAGGACTGTTAAAAGAGAAAATATAGATTAAGTAAATGGAGCAGTAGTACATCTTAGAAGTCTGTCAACAATCTATAAACTGTATATTTGTTACTTACACTTGTCTTTGACTTCCTTGGTCCATTTTGGCAATCTGTGACCAAAGGTCCAACCAGAATTAGCAGAGTTCTACAGTGCAACATATTTAATACCATAATGGACAAAATTATCATTACCTCAATATTGGTGCTAGTCAAGGTAATAAATGATTTTACATGGGGTATATCTATGTGTCACTTTTTTCATAATGCTATCAACCCGGTTTGATAAGCAGGGCCAACAGTAACTGTCTTGGGTTGTGCACATGTTTTTAGATCTATTCCAACATCTTTAAAAATAAGCATTAAGGGTGTAGTTACAGAAAAAATAATTCAAATATTTGAAGGTCTGTGCATGTATGGATGTCCGTGTGCCGATTTATTACTTCAACCGTCACACAGTTTACGCTCAAAGCGAAGCGCTTTTGATTAAGCGCTACGTTCAGGCAATCATTGGAGCGTGAGCCTTTTTTTTTATACAGAGTAAAATTGGGTAACAAAATTATAGATAAATTAAATATGGCAGAATGGCATAAAACATTATCGTAAAGCCAATGTTTCAACACTTTAATCAACTCAAGAGTTGCGAAACGACAGCATTAATACCTATGTAAATGTAAAGTCATTCATTTTGAAATTAGCAATAAAATTGCACATTAATTAACTTACTTTTGTTTTCTGAATATTTTTTTCTTATATAAACTCTTAAACAGCCTATAACAATTTCAAATAAAGTAAGCTAATTTCAACATGACAACAGAAAACACACACACACACACACACACACATATATATATATATATATATATATATATATATATATATATATATATATATATATATATATATATCTGAAGTTAACAGTATCTGCAAACCAAATTACTCATATGACATGCTTTTACAATGTTACAGTTTTTTTGGATTGCTTACACACTAAAGTTAAAAGTAGTACACTATTAGCAACACCTTACACTCAAGAAGCAAAACATCAGCCCATATTTGCACAACTATAAGCACATTGTCAACCTCACACTTGTTGCAAAACTCTACACACAGTGATTTGCAAAACACTAAACACACTTAACATACATTACACACAAAAATCTATTATGAAGTCACTTCCTTGCAATACCAAAGCACTGACTGTCAAATTACCGCACCTTCCAACCAATTGATTCAGCACAGTCATCAGGTGTGCAAACACTTGTTTGCTTAATTGTAGACACACCAATCAGGTGTGTAAGCACTATAAAAAACAGCAGGTGAGTTCATCTGTCTTCAAGCACAATGGAAAGACGAGGTGGAGGACGAGGAGGAGGACAAGGAGGAGGACAAGGAGGAGGACAAGGAGGAGGACAAGGAGGAGGACGACAAGGAGGAGGAGAAGGACAAGGAGGAAGAGGAATCAACAGAAGAGATGGAGGCCATGCTGGAGGTAGAGGAAGAGGAAGACAACAACGTGCTCAAAGAGGACCGAATCTGACAAATGAGATCCGCGCAACACTGGTTGACCACGTTGTCAACCACGGCCTGACGCTGAGGGAGGCTGGACTGCGAGTACAGCCAAATCTAAGCCGATACACAGTGGCAAGTGTGATAAGAACATTTCGACTGGAAAATAGGTATTGTAAAAATATCATTGTGCAAGTACTTCATAATAAATCTAATTTTTCCCCTGCTCTGCTTTGAGTGCAGTGTTTTGCATTTATCTCTGTAGTGTGTAATGACTGCTGTGTGGTGTTTATGCATTAGCTGGATGTGTGTGATATCTGAAAACAGTGTTTGGTTTTGGGTAAAGATAACATAGTTCTGAAGCAATTGTTTGATATAGCAAGACAAGTCAAAGGTTTTGACAGTGTAGCTTAAGTGTACCTTAAATTTGATTTGTGTTTAAGATTTTGGGAAAGCGAGAGAAATTTTCAAAAAATGTGTTTTAGCAACTCAGAAATACTGTAAGAAACAACAATTTCCTCACAGTTTTTGGTTTCAAACGATTTCTCTTTTTTGACACTACTTCTCCAGTCTTTGAAAGACACGCTCACATGGCACAGATGATGCCGGGGTGCATAAAAAAGTGCAAGTTTGTACAGATTGGGGTACAGTGACCGATGATTAGCCCAGTACTCCAGGGGGTTCTCCAGCCTGCTTATGTTTGCCTCTGTCCTGAATCCAACGTCATCCACAATAGTGAAAGGCTGGGTATCCTTCACTATCATGGAGACTAGAGCTTCATCCAGCTCTTGTTTTCTGATGGCTGGTTAAAAGGGAATAAATACAGTGTCTGTTAGCTGTCTTTATTTGCAAAACAAGCAAACATCAGCATGCAAAAATTGTGATAGTGTGTTTGTAATATAGTAACCGCGCGGATGACTGGCGGAGCAGGGGGTGGGGGGGCTCGGTGAAGTCGCTTCTCGCTTCAAAGTATCCATGCATTTTTGCCTGTTTTTTCCCTGCCATTCACTATATGCACGCAAGAAAGCAACAACAAAAAAACGCGTGTTAACGTCAAACATGCAAGCATATCGAGTTAGTTTTTTTTTTTTTTTTTTGGAATGTTGGCGAGGCGGTAGCGTGAGTTTAGCGAGGCAGCTGCCTCGCCAAGATAGTGCTGCGGGAAACACTGCTGTGGGGTTTCTAAAGCTGTCAAACCCCGCACCAAAATCTGAGCCACTTCCTGAAGCAGTCACGTGGGACAGCCAGGCGGCAAGGCTTTGGACGTCATCGTTTTCGGCTCCTCCCCTAAATGAAGCAAGCTTCGATACGCGCTTTACGGAAACGCCCCCTCCATTACTCGACACACGCCTCGAAGCCTCGGCACATCACGTAACATTACTAGGTTTCACTATGACTATTAGATTTTATTTTGGAGGTGCGTCTTTCAAAAACAATAACAATACCTTTATTTTTCTTTATAGTTCTGAAGACGACCAGCGCAGCCGTCAACTGCTGCAGTACCTCTATACTCAATGTCAACGATTATCAGGAAATTTTGAGGCTAATACATCACAATTTGATTTGGATTTCCTTGACCAACGCTATAAGGATATCTACAACATCTTATTACAAGCTCAACAAACCGGAATATTCACTCTTATCGATGACATCTTGGACAGTGTAAAGACGCTACTTTGCTTCTTAGGTGAAAAATATAACCACACTGGTGGGTTTATACCTGCGTTGATCACATCTGGTGGCTGAGGACAGTCGTCATGGGACATTTCAGAAGATCAACTAAAGTACCTGTTGGAGTACAATTTCACAGTCCGTGAAATTGGGGAACTGTTTGGTGTTAGCTACAGCACTGTACGAAGAAGGATGGCTGACAGCAATCTCTGTCAGAATGAATTACAGCAACATCAGTGTTTGGTGATCTCCAAAGTTTGGTGTGCAATTTTATCCAGGAGTGTCCTGATTCTGGATTCAGTCATAGGATATCTTAATAGTGTAGGACTAAGGTGGGTGTTGCATGAAATCTGTGAATGATTACATAGCCCGGTTTTACAAAGGTGTATTAAATCAACATTTAAATAATGTCTTCTAGAGTCCAGAGATCCAGAGTTATGGAAACAATGAGGGAGATGGATCCAGTGGGCACCATCTGTCGTGGCATTGGCATTAATATAAAACAATACTCTGTACCATCACCCCGTGCACTGTGGCACATTGATGGCAATCACAAATTGATACGATAACCTCTTTATGGAAAATGCAACTAGATTTGTCACAACAGTTTAATTTTAAGTCTTTGTTTTCCTTTCTGAAGGTGGCGAATTGTGATTCATGGTGGCATAGATGGAAAGATAATGTTCCTCACTGCCAGCAGTAACAACCGAGCTACCACAGTTCTTCGAGTCTTCCTGGGAGCTGTACAGAAGTTTGGATTGCCCATTAGAGTACAAAGGGACAAAGGAGGAGAAAATGTTGAAGTAGCTTGATATATGTTAGAACATCCCGAACGAGGAGGAGGTATGTTCTTTAGCACCATGTCATAGTTTTATTTATGTATATAACACAATATCATGTTGTTTTAGAACATTACACCTGATTATGCTTTGCTCTTTATAGAAAGAAGAAGTTTTATAGCGGGATGCAGTGTCCATAACCAAAGAATTGAGAGGCTGTGGAGATATGTTTGGTGTGTTGTCACTGTGAACTACCGTTATGCACTGGAGTATCTGGCTGACACTGCAGCTTTGAATTCTGATAGTGAACTGGATTTTGCCTGCATTCATTTTGTAATGCTGCCCAGACTAAACCGGCATTTAGAACTTTTTTCTGTGGCTTTGGAAAGACATTCACTATCCACAGAGCATTGATCCTCTGAGGGACAGTGACTGTTTTGGAATGGACGCCTTGCCGTTGGCTAGGCAGACATTCCCACATTTGGCATAACTTTTTTTTTCATGTAATATTTTTTTATGAACCTAATATTGGAATTCAGCTATTTAGGGTTCCAAGCCCGCAGCGCAGGCGAACGGCTATCGTCTATTTTTAAATAATTAGGGTTCCAAGCCCGCAGTGCAGGCGAACGGCTATGCCGTTTGTCTGCTCTGTGAGCAGAGCAGCCTAT
Source organism: Fundulus heteroclitus (assembly GCF_011125445.2). Taxonomy (NCBI): domain Eukaryota; kingdom Metazoa; phylum Chordata; class Actinopteri; order Cyprinodontiformes; family Fundulidae; genus Fundulus; species Fundulus heteroclitus. The sequence continues at coordinate 854 of NW_023397459.1, read as the reverse complement.
TGTTTTTCGTCTGTTTTTAAATTATTTATTATTAGGGTTTCAAGCCCGCAGCGCAGACGAACGGCTATCGTCTGTTTTTAAATTATTAGGGTTCCAAGCCCGCAGCGCAGGCGAATGCCGTTTGTCTGCTCTGTGAGCAGAGCACCCTATTGTTTTTCGTCTGTTTTTAAATTATTTATTATTAGGGTTTTAAGCCTGCAGCGCAGTCAAACGGCTATGCCGTTCGTCTGCTCTGTGAGCAGAGAACACTATTGTTTTTCGTCTGTTTTTAAATTTTTTATTATTATTATAAATAATTATTCTTCTCCGCTAAAACGCATTGTGCGGCCCATGCGGACTTGTAACAATCCTATTCAATCAGGTATCCAAGTACAGAATGTGCACTGCTACTCAAACCCAGAAATTCAGACCCCTCAACAACTAGGGGGTGCTATAACAAAGGACAATGCGTTTCGGCCTATAACCACCAAACTACTGGTCCCACACTCAAAGACTTCACATCACTTTGTTTATTGGATGATTCTGCAAAAAAAAGAGAATTGGCACACCCTTCGTTTCGCTAGTTTTCGCGATACATGGCTACAAAGGTTTAACCTTTCGTGTTAAACTCCTCCTACATTTTTGTGCAATCCGCGCAAAACTCCATATATACCCGAGTAATGGACAAATTAAAAAATTATGGGGGCGGATTTTTTTATTTTTTGGAAAAGTAATGCTAAAATAAAAGATTGTTAGCTAGCTAGCTCTAAATGTAATTGCTGATTATTCTAAAACCATAACAGATTTTAACATGTCCTTCATAACCCATACTCCAAAAAAGATTTTGAACACGTGTACCGCGTTTGAAGATCATC
>NW_023397458.1:0-26930 GCF_011125445.2 Fundulus heteroclitus | reverse complement strand
TAAAGAAAACATTGAGATAAAGACATGAATTGGTATTAAGCAAATATTTTTGGGGTTTATCTTCCCCTTTTGGAACCACTTTAAACCTCGGTAAACTGGCAGGTCAGAGGTGTGGGACAACCCACCGTACTGCCTGTTGCCTATTTGGAATAGAGCTGTAAAACTGTGACAGGGCAGGCGATTGCTACAAAAAGGCCGACTAGGCAATTGCCTATGTGCCAATGTGGTTGGGGGTCGCCCTCTTTGGCGCCCTTAGGCTTACTTCCCATTAATCTAGAATTAGAAAAAAAAATGCGAATTAAACCGGTTATGAAGCGTACACTCAGTTTGACTTAACCCTTACCTCTATATATAGCAAAATATGAACAAAGAAATATACCACCAAATTTTTTATTTTCTTTTTTCACATTTCAGAGAAAATCGAAAAGATTCTGATCATTTTCCAGCGCCCACCAACCCGGAAGTCGGACGTCAGTAATGAGGGCGTTCATCTCAACACTGCCGGATTAGAGCAACTACATGCGAGAGCCATAACGAGAAATCTGAAAGCGAAATTTTCTACTTCAACCGAGCGATTCCTACAGGAGACCATTCTGATGTATCGGAGAAGAATATTGTGCTGGACCCTCACATGTTCGACCCAGACGTTCAGAGGAAGAGAAGCAGCAGACGAACAACAGCGAGTCGACAATGATTGGAGATTAGATGAATGGTAGGACCAGTTTTTCTTTACTACACAGATCATATTTTTCGTAGGTTGACATCATTTTCTTTAGGCATCATAGATAGTTATTGACTGAAATGCCGGTGTCGTGCGAAATTCAGTTCCCCTGTGACAATCTAAACCCCCCCCCCCGCTTTGTCGGGAGCGCGCATTGCAGCCGTTTTCACGGCGCTTATAATTGATTTTTCGTAAAACAACGCATATAAATCATATCAAGTTTGTAACATTAGTTTAATGCAGCTGGTCTACAAAATTATAAAATAAAAATAATAAGCAGGTCTTCTTGCGCTGTTTTTGTGTTATTTTAAACACCAAGATAATCTGTCTTTTGTCACTTTTATTGAGCCGAAGTGACACGTGAAATTTTCTCCACTGTGAGATCAATAAAGTCTATCTTATCTTATCTTAAATAAAAGAGATGAGGATACAAAGGTTATCACTAAAATGAATGAGCATGTATTCCACAACTAAAAATGAATTTATGCCATGGCCTGGTTAGGCCCAATGATGAGGTGGCTACTTATCATAAAGAATCACTTGACAACATTTTAAAAACAGTATAGGTACATTAATATTTAGCCTACCTACAGACTAGCATAACAAAAAGTCAAAAATAATATATCAAAAATATACACTGAGTAATATTGAGGCCTAAATATTTCCTGAAATGTAAATCCATTTTCAACTACCATAAATGCATTAATAGTGAATTTAGCAAATCAGTTATGCTGTGTAATTCATATACAAATATACAATTAATCAATCTTATTGTTTTAGGTGTTCCTGTTCTCCACTGCCAATAAATGGATTCTGTGAGAGAGTGCATCTGTTGCCAGGAAATGGGCTTGGTTGTTGCTAAGATTGAAGAAGCCAGAGAGGAGATGGATGGAGAAATCCCTGACACAGACCATCCTGGCATGGAAGCGGTGTGTCTAAATGCTTGGACATTGCAGGTTGCTTGGTCCTAATACAAGCAACAGTATAGGCATTTAACCTATAGACAATTTGTGAGATGGTGTTGGGACTATTTAGGCAAAGATACCAGGGCTGTGATACCCTCCTGTGCAGTCAGCTGTATGAGGGCCCACTTCCCACCCCCAGGACATGAAGATGACTTTACCTTTGGAGCTCACCTGTTGGCAGTTAAAAAAAATAGCCAACCTGAAAGAATAAAATCTAAAACATGCGTGTAAACAAAATTGTTGTGGTTATTATGTAATATAAGCAAATACTAAACAAATGATTTCATGGTCTTTTTGAAAATCGACTGAATGAGAGATTGATGGCATCATCTTTTGTTGGTTTCACAAATGAACTTGTCAGTGATCGAGGCTCTTATGCTGCATCAACCTGCTTAGTTTTTTTTTTCTCCAGCTCTGCTAGCAGTATCTAAAAAAAAAAAGCAGCAGTGGGTAAAATTTCTCATAACAATTTTTTTTGATTGCTGGGGTGCATTTACACACAAGTGAATAAACAGATACAGGAAAGTAAAAGACAACACATGTAGACATAGATACATGACAAAAAAAAAAAGACAAAGATTGAAGCAACTAGTATAGCAGTGGTGATTCCTGACAAAGATTATTTCAAAAAGGACATCTAATTATCTCAGTATATATGCAGCAGAATTATGTGCTATATTATTAGCTTGAGAATGGGTGGAGGATACTAATATAAATAAAATATTTTGTAGTGATTATCTGCATTGAGTATTCAAAATGGATGTACAAATAATCATCAAAATCCAGTTTATTAGTCATACTTTACCTAAGTGTTCTTACAGATGGTTAAGAGTGATTTTGCACAGTCCTAACTTTGAGTCTGTAATAAATTATTTAGAATAATAAAAAAAGAAAAGGTTCTGAAACCTATTCTGGTATTTGTTGTCTATGCATCACTCCATGCTAAGTTACATTTTTTTTCTGAATGCTTAAACACAACCCTTGATTCTTATAGCACAATTTCTAAAACTATTAATACTTATTGCAAATCCACTCACTGAGTTCACAAAACTAAAAGAACAAACACTGCTTGCACTCAATTTGCAATTTTGTAACACACACTTTGCACAACTGTAGGCACAATTCACCGCACAGCACTCTTTGTGGAACTGTAAACAACTCAATGAAGCACTAAACAGATGCTGAAAACAGTACTGGTATTTCGCACGGCAAAAGTGAGGGGGGGGGGGGGGGCGCAAAACTCATCTCGCCTAGGGCAAACCAAAGGGCTAGAAAACCGGCCCTGACTGTGAACCATCAGATAGGTAGTAAAACTGAATGTAGTAATGTGTTTTCTTTTAATTTCCACACTTTTTCCAGGGCTGAGTATTTGAAGGACAAATAGAAAAAGGACTTTCCCCAACTTCAATTTCATCGCCCATCCAGGGAAAAAAAACCTAAGTGAAATTGCCTCCCTGTCATAGATGATATGGTCCCAGAGTCATACACATATATATATAATATATATATATATATATATATATATATATATATATATATATATATATATATATATATATACATTACCATATATACATATATACATATACATATATATACATATACATATACATATATATATATATATATATCTAGTACATATACATATATATAGAGATATATATATATATATATATATATATATATATATATATAGATATATATATATATATATGATATATAATATATATACCACACATATACATACATACATACATATATACACATACACACATACATACATACATGTAATCTGAATAACATGTAAAATATTTCAGCACCTAATTTCCTAGTAGTTAATAGTGTTACTACATCCATTGACTGTAGAATTACCTATGAAACGTTTTCACACAGCCAGAAAACTGCTTGTTGTTGCAACCAAATGTTATGGGATTAAGTGAGAGTAAGGAGTAGCAAGATGGCGGCCAGTGACTTGAGTTTTTCGGCAAAATCAGCACTCCAGTGTATGACCTCCACCCGTTTTTTCTTCGCAAAAATGGCTTCCTTTAGGCCTCTCTCAAACCTATGTTCTTCCCTATCAAGGATGAGAACATCTTCGGACATGAGAGAGATGTTCCCATTCTTGAAAGGGAAGAACGTTCTGATACAAGCAACTGTCTTTAGCATGCAGATCTAGCTTTGGGTACAAGCTAATTCAAATCAAGCTAGCAAGTACGGTTAAACAGCCAAAGACAGAAAAAAAACACCAATTTCAAAGCACACACCTAGTCTATCATCCATAAACAATTTAATCATATTTAAGTCAGAAAAAAGCAACGAAACAGCATGTTTTACGTAGAGAGCAAAAAGACGTCTTACCTCGACGAAAGCAGAATCGGAAAGGAACATTCCAGAGAGCAATGGCCCATAACTACCGACAATGTAGCCAATCAGGGAGCTGCGTTTTGTCACCCGATGTGACGCATCACTTCACAGATAAAATACATATTTTTTTAAAAAAAGTATTAAAGCAAATAACTGTAACGGTATACTTACACAATAAAAAACCCGCAAAACGCATAAAAAGAAAGTTTAAAAAGCCGTCGACAGGTATCTCTCTGTTAGCTTAGTTTGTAGCTTAGCTCAGAACCTAAGGCTGACTTAACAGGTGTACTGTAGCTGGGTGAGCAGACGTCCCTCGATTTCCGTGGCTTGTCCATTTTGGACCACCTGCTAAAGCTGGACCCCGGCTAAAGCTGTCCCCTATGTTAACAGTTTATGGAGAAAACGTTGCGTATGGGCTGTTATTACGGTAGAAAAAGCGCATCAGCATATTGCGCTAAGAAACAGGTTTTACGGTAGCCGTGTGAGCTACTGTTAACATAAAGACGAGGAACAGAGCGCACCACTTGTTATGCGGTAATAAACCTTTCAGGTGTTAGCTGTCATTAAAACACAAAAAAGAATAAGAGCGTAGCACTTTTAAAACGGAATAAGTCCGGCCGTGCACTACTTGCTCAGCGGGCAGATACGCCTCCCAATGGCCGCAGCATGCCGTGGTTTGATCAGGGATGGCGTTCTCTGGCTGCTTATCGTTAGCAGCCAGAGAAATCAGCATTTGAAAGAGTAACATGCTTTCTTTGTACACGTAAAGACGTGGGTGTTGGCGTGGTAAAAGAATGGTGTTGACAAATAAGCACAAAGACCTATGTTTGTGACCCAGCGGATATGGAAACCGGTCTTACCGTATTTCAGACGTGAAGCTGTGAATCTACACAGAACAAAACAGCGAACAGCAACATGATATCCCACCTTGTTTGTGATACAATCAATGGTTGTCACATATCTTGTGAGTCATATTGATATGTGGTCGCTGGCCGTTGTTTGTATAACCCGAGGAGCGCTCTCTGTACGAGAAGAGACAGCGGAAGCTGGAAGCGGAAGGACATCGGTTGCCGTTCAACTGTTAAGACAGTTCTGTTGCGTATTAAACAATGAAGTAAGCCAGCAAAATAACATATGGTAGGAACATAAAGTTAGATTGAAACGGAGAAAACATACGCCTGCGACCGGCCGGTCGGTCTCGCACGCAAGCGCAGTAATGCCTTCTACTTCCGTGTTTATGTCCCTAAAGCATCATGGGAAACCGAGTTCTATAACTCGTTATGTGGTAAGCTTTGTATTGCTTTCAAGCTTAATATATATATATTATATATATATTATATATATATATATATATATATATATATATATATATATTATATTATATATATATATATATATATATATATATATATATATATATATATAGTGCTGACAGCTTTTCAAAGGTTCTGGAAGCACAAACTTTGTGTTCCACCTCACCAGACAAATATTATGTTTGTTGAAATGGTTTCTTCATGCTTTGAACATGACTTTTTAAAGTGTGTGTTTGTGCTGTATTGACTGTAATTTAGTGCAGTAGGTTACAAGTTATTCAAGTTTGTTAGAAAATAAAAGTACATAAAACAATATAGTAATTATTTTGAGCTGCTGCATATTATCCAGTCCCTAAATAAAAGATTGAAAACCTCTTTTTTAACAGTGACCTGGACAATACAGCAGCACAAAAAGCAAATATCTAAAAAAAAAGAGAAGCATGTGATTATTTAACAAAAAGTAAAATATTTAAACAATTTGAAAAGCTCTAATATGCAAGCAACATAGAAGTAACATCATAAAGGAATGTTCAATATCAGATGCATTAAGATTAATGTGGCCAACATGAATCTCCACAGCCAGGATTCGAACCAGTGGCTCCCAGAAGAGGGTCATGGACACTGACCAATGTATTAACGGGGTCTGACGTGAAGCAGATGGAAAATGTCGAACAGGTTGTAGTGATGTTGTAGGCTTATAGGAAGCTGCTGCCATAGTCATTATAAATGTCCCACGGGACGCTGGCGGCCGCTAAGGCGACAATCCTACAGGTCGTACTGTGCCTGTCGCCCATTTACAACTGGAGATGGGCACCAGCACCTTTTGCGAACCCAGCAGAGAAAAGCGTGTTAGAAAATGGATGGATGGATGGATGGATGGATGGATGGATGGATGGATGGATAAACAGGGCTATTTCTTTTCTCTTTGCCATCAAGATGTCTGCCAACTGGCACCAGAAGTTTGTATTATTGGGCTTTATTTGTCTGGAAACAGATGCATACAACACTTTACGTGCACAGCCATGATGAAGTGGTTGAAGGGGAACAGCTGATAATACAGCAATCTGAATGGCCGAGCAGAAAAGGTGTATAAGACATATTAACACAGTTATATATTTTGCAGTTACATATTAATATAAGAAACACACAAACTATACTCTAACATATCTCTCTCTCTCTCTCTCTCTCTCTCTCTCTAAATATATATATAGAAGTCAGGAATCATGCCCTCCTTCAACACAGGCTGACACACTAACCATCGCACCAACGGTCATTTCAACAGGTGGAGTTCAAACAGAAAGGAACCTGTGGCCTGTACACCAAGAAGAAGCAAAATATTTAAACAATTTCAAAAGTTCTAACCCACCCTGATTCAGTGGCGTATTAGCAGGCAGTTCTGAATATATATATATATATATATATATATATATATATATATATATATATATATATATATATATAATTGTTGTAGATATATATGTTTTGTTACATCTACCACCATGTTAAGTCAATGGGCGTCCTAGGAGCCTCTGGGTAGCAGCGTTGTCATGGAGACTCACTGACAGCTAGCCGCTAGCATGGTTGTGTTCAGTATCACCGGGTGATTATACTCTGTCAGTTTGGTCCAAATCCTGTACTGGGAAGTGCCTCAAATAGGGGTGCCAATACTTAATCTCACCAAACGTGACCAAAGTTCATGGGTCAGATTGGCCTCCTTTAGCAACTCAGCCTCACCACATCTGGGCCCAGAACTCAACATTTGACCAAAATGACGTGTAGCACCATTTCCCACAGGTGGGTGGTGCTGTATTGGCCAATTGGGTCGTGTCTGGTTATCATGCCAGATCCTGTTGGAAGCAAATGCCCAATAGGAAAGCATGTGAAATCCAAAATGCTACAGAAAATTGACACATGGCTGAAAGTCACATGAAAATTTTAAAATGTTAAGAGGAAGTGACTGTGCGAATTTCAGATTTCTACATTAATCACAGCCACTGCAGTGAGCGATGAAAGTTGCCATTGTATCTCAATGGAGCGTCTAGCTCTGGCCCTCAGAGTTCCGTCGTCATGGAAACTCACTCACACACCTGCAGCGGCCGAAGTGCAGACACTTTGGTCACAATAAGTCCCATTGGATTATAATGGAGAACTTTGCCTCGAACAACGCACGATTTCTCCGGAACCGTAAATGGTAGAGACGTAATTTTTTCTGTGTTTATTTCGTAAAGGATAGGGGAAGAAGACTTGCTATCGGTTTTTGCTGGAAAAAGTTTAATAAAGGCGTAAAAAATTATGATCTAAATGGGATTTTTATGGATTTTCAGAAATCCTCTTAAAACGCTTCCGAACAAATCGCTGTAACTCAAAAAGTATAAGAGATATCAAAATAATTCTTTCACTATGAGTATCAGCAGGCTTTTGATGATCATGTAGCTCATTTTCATATTTTTACAAAAATCGGTGTAGGCACAGCGACGATGTAAAAAAGTGGATGATATGGGAAAATGCAGCTCCAAAGCGATTTCAGGATTTTGCACATTCGCTACTCCCGAACAAATTGTTCCTGCGGAAAAACCGTAACAGTTATCCACAAAATTCCTTTTTTATGAGTGCCAGAAGGGTTGGGACATTCATCTGTGAAAGTCTCATGTCTGTACATAAAACGGTTTAGGAGTAGCGACGATGCGAAAACATGTGATGTTTTGGATTTTTAGACGTCATTTTTCAAAACCGCTCCATAGGAAATGAATGGGGGAGGTTTCGGGTTTGTGTCGGTCTGAGGTGATTTGCGAAAAATCTATAAATGCCACACCAATGAGGGTTACATTTCCCGAAGCCTGACAAAAATACCTACGTTTTGATGTATAATTTGTCTACATAGAGTGAAAATTGAGCGAGTAAGGTCAAGTTGTTCGGAGTTTTGAAATCTTTAAAAAAGCTAGAGTGGCCCACTCTAGCGGTTGGAGAATTCCGTCATTGACTTTCATTGTAAACGATGATTTCGCTGATTTTCGGACATGAGCTTTGAGGAGTAACTGTGAAAAGACGATAAAAGATATCCACATCCCGTTTTCACTTCTGAGTAGGTCACAGATATATCTACAAACTGGAAGTTAAACGGTGTTCATAGGTGAAAGCATGGCGACACAGTACAGCTTTGAAAATGGTCATTTTGAGGCTTTTTTGAGGCTTTCTTTCTACCCGACTCCATTGATTATCATGGGTTTTTTGGGGGTTGGCTTTTCGCTAATTTTGTTGCCATGGTAACTCGAAATCCCAATCAAAGTAGTAGCACACATCTCGAGATCGAGCCACAGGTTTTGATGCCTATATTGTGGGGGTGCACGCTAAGGTTCGGGCCCTATTAATCGTGAAGGAAGAAAAATAAAGAATAACTAGAAAAATTTCTGAAGAAATTTAGCAAGGCGCCTGCCACTTGGTGCGTACCGTACCGTCAGAAATAGCAACAGGAAGTAACACTGCAAATTTCAGGTTCCTATGGCCTTCACAGCCCTCGCAGCGGCCGTTGAAAGGTGCCATGTTAAGTCAATGGACTTCCTAGGAGCCTCTTGCTAGCAGCGTTGTCATGGAGACTCACTGACAGCTACAGCCCTCTCTGTCTGTAAAGGCAGAAGAACTCTGGCTAAGCAGCTGTTGGTAGGACCTTCCTAAACCTATTTCCGGTTAGCAACATGCTAACGGTTAGCCGCTAGCATGGCTGTGTTCAGTATCAGCGGGTGATGTTACTCTGTTAGTTTGGTTGAAATCCTGTACTGAGAAGTGCCTAAAAAGGGAGAAAATCCTAAAATTCACTAAATCTGTGAAGCAGAAGTTTGTACAGGCTTCCTAGAGCTACTTCCGGTTAGCAACATGCTAACTGTTAGCCGCTAACATGGTTGTGTTTGGTATCACTGGGTGAGTGTACTCTGTTAGTTTGGTCCAAATCCTGTACTGGGATGAGTCTCAAATAGGGAGAAAAAACGTTGTTTGTAACGTTGCCATGGTAACTCAAAATGGCGGGTGGTACAAAAAAATACTTCATGGGATCAGCACACATGTTTTAATATACACACTGTGGGGATTATAATACAAAACTCTTAGTGTCCCACACCAGGAATCGATCCCACGACCTCTTGCATGCTAAGCCTGCACTCTCCCTCAGCTATACTGTAGCACCATATATGGGCATGCATTATTGGGACCATAAGGGGTTTGGTCTCCCATTGAAAAGCATTGGATGTTTGACACCTCATAGCTTGGAGATGCTTTATGCCACGTAGCCCAAATTTCTTGTGGAGCTTTCTCTCTAAAGGAAGAACAGACTCTGTGAAGCAGAAGTTGGTGAGACCTTCCTAGAGCTACTTCCGGTTAGCAACATGCTAACCGTTAGCCGCTAGCATGGTTGTGTTTGGTATCACCGGGTGATTGTACTCTGTCAGTTTGGTCCAAATCCTGTACTGGGAAGTGCCTCAAATAGGGGTGCCAATACTTAATGTCACCAAACGTGACCAAAGTTCATTGGTCAGATTGGCCTCCTTTAGCAACTCAGCCTCACCACATCTGGGCCCAGAACTCAACATTTGACCAAAATGGTGTGTAGTGCCATTTCCCACAGGTGGGTGGTGCTGTATTGGCCAAGTGGGTCGTGTCTAGGCATCATGCCAGGTCCTGTTGGAAGCAAAGACCCAATAGGAAAGCATGTAAAATCCAAAATGGGACAGTAAACTGACACATGGCTGAAAGTCACATGAAAATTTTTAAATGTTAAGAGGAAGTGACTGTGCGAATTTCAGATTTCTACATTAATCACAGCCGCTGCAGCTGGCGTCGAAAGTTGCCATTCTATCTCAATGGAACGTCTCCCACTGGCCCTCAGAGTTCCGTCGTCATGGAAACTCACTGACACAGCTGCAGCGGGCCAGTCTAAAAAAGTGCAGACACTTGGTGTCCAAGTCTGCCTATTGGATTATAATGGAGAACTTTGCCTCGAACAACGCACGATTTCTCCGGAACCGTAAATGGTAGAGACGTAATTTTTTCTGTGTTTATTTCGTAAAGGATAGGGGAAGAAGACTTGCTATCGGTTTTTGCTGGAAAAAGTTTAATAAAGGCGTAAAAAATTATGATCTAAAGGACATTTTTATGAAATTTCAGAAATCCTCTGAAAATGATCCCGAACAAATCGCTCTGGCTAAAAAAGTATAAGAGATATCAAAATAATTCTTTCACTGTGAGTATCAGCAGGCTTTTGATGACCATGTAGCTCATTTTCATATTTTTACAAAAATCGGTGTAGGCACAGCGATGATGTAAAAAAGTGGATGATGTGGGAAAATGCAGCTCCAAAGCGATTTCAGGATTTTGCACATTCGCTACTCCCGAACAAATTGTTGCTGTGGAAAAACCGTAACAGGTATCCACAAAATTCATTTTTCTTGAGTGCCAGAAGGGTTGGGACATTCATGTGTGAAAGTCTCATGTCTGTACATAAAACGGTTTAGGAGTAGCGACGATGTGAAAACATGTGATGTTTTGGATTTTTAGACGTCATTTTTCAAAACCACTCCATAGGAAATGAATGGGGGAGGTTTCGGGTTTGTGTCGGTCTGAGGTGATTTGCGAAAAATCTGTAAATGCCACACCAATGAGGGTTACATTTCCAAAATCCTGACAAAAATACCTACGTTTTGATGTATAATTTGTCTACATAAAGTGAAAATTGAGCGAGTAAGGTCAAGTTGTTCGGAGTTTTGAAATCTTTAAAAAAGCTAGAGTGGGCCACTCTAGCGGTTGGAGAATTCCGTCATTGACTTTCATTGTAAACGATGATTTCGCTGATTTTTGGACATGAGCTTTGAGGAGTAACTGTGAAGAGACGATAAAAGATATCCAGATCCCGTTTTCACTTCTGAGTAGTTCACAGATATATCTACAAACTGGAAGTTAAACGGTGTTCGTGGGTGAAAGCATGACGACACAGTACAGTGTTGAAAATGGTCATTTGGAGGCTTTTTTGAGGCTTTCTTTCTACCCGACTCCATTCATTCCTATGGGGTTTTTTGGGGGTGGTTTTTCGCTAATTTTGTTGCCATGGTAACTCGAAATCCCAATAAAAGTAGTAGCACACATCTCGTAATCGAGCCGGACATTTTGATACCTATATTGTGGGGGTGCACGCTACAGTTCAGGCCACATTAATCGTGACGGAAGAAGAAGTAAAGAATATTAATAAAGAGACGCGTTTAGAGGTGCATAGTAATAGGTGCCTCCATGCATTTGCATTGGAGGCAGTGCTGTGCTTCGCACAGCACTGCCTCCTCATTGCAAATGCTATGGCAGGCGCCTAATAAAGAGTCCGTTTAGAGGTGCATAGTAATAGGCCCTGCCCATGCATTTGCATTGGGAGGCAGTGCTGTGCTTCGCACAGCACTGCCTCCTCATTGCACATGCAAGGCAGGCGCCTAATAAAGAGACGCCTTTAGAGGTGAATAGTAATAGGTGCCTCCATGCATTTGCATGGGAGGCAGTGCTGTGCTTCGCACAGCACTGCCTCCTCATTGCAAATGCTATGGCAGGCGCCTAATAAAGAAGCCGTTTAGAGGTGAATAGTAATAGGCCCTGCCCATGCATTTGCATTGGGAGGCAGTGCTGTGCGAAGCACAGCACTGCCTCCTCATTGCACATGCAAGGCAGGCGCCTAACTAGAAAAATTTCTGAAGAAATTTAGCAAGGCGCCTGCCACTTGGTGCGTACAGTACCGTCAGAAATAGCAACAGGAAGCCACACTAAGAAATTCAGCTTCCTACGGTCTTCACAGCCCCCGCAACGGCCGTTGAAAGGTGCCATGTTAAGTCAATGGACCTCCTAGGAGCCTCTTGCTAGCAGCGTTGTCATGGAGACTCACTGACAGCTGCAGCCCTCTCTCTGTCTGTAAAGGCAGAAGAACTCTGGCTAAGCAGCAGTTGGTAGGACCTTCCTAAAGCTATTTCCGTTAGCAACATGCTAACGGTTAGCCGCTAGCATGGCTGTGTTCAGTATCACCGGGTGATGTTACTCTGTTAGTTTGGTTGAAATCCTGTACTGAGAAGTGCCTAAAAAGGGAGAAAATGCTAAAATTCACCAAATCTGTCAAGCAGAAGTTTGTACAGGCTTCCTAGAGCTACTTCCGCTTAGCAACATGCTAACCGTTAGCCGCTAACATGGTTGTGTTTGGTATCACTGGGTGAGTGTACTCTGTTAGTTTGGTCCAAATCCTGTACTGGGATGAGCCTTAAATAGGGAGAAAAAACGTCGTTTATAACGTTGCCATGGTAACTGAAAATGGCGGGTGGTACAAAAAAAATACTTCATGGGATCAGCACATATGTTTTAATATACACACTGTGGGGATTATAATACAAAAATCTTAGTCTGCCACGCCGGGTTTCGATCCCACGACGTCTTGCATGCAAAGCCTGCACTTTCCATCTGAGCTATACTGTAGCGCCATATATGGGCATGCAGTATTGGGACCATAAGGGGTTTGGTCCCCTATTGAAAAGCATTGGATGTTTGACACCTGATAGCTTGGAGATGCTTTATGCCACGTAGCCCAAATTTGTTGTGGAGCTTTCTCTCTAAAGTACGAACAGACTCTGTGAAGCAAAAGTTGGTGAGACCTTCATAGAGCTACTTCCGGTTAGCAACATGCTAACAGTTAGCCGCTAACATGGTTGTGTTCAGTATCACCGGGGGATTGTACTCTGTCAGTTTGGTCCAAATCCTGTACTAGGAAGTGCCTCAAATAGGGGTGCCAATACTTAATGTCACCAAACGTGACCAAAGTTCATGGGACAGATTGGCCTCCTTTAGAAACTCAGCCTCACCACATCTGGGCCCAGAACTCAACATTTGACCAAAATGGTGTGTAGTGCCATTTCCCACATGTGGGTGGTGCTGTATTGGCCAATTGGGTCATGTCTGGGCATCATGCCAGGTCCTGTTAGAAGCAAAGGCCCAATAGGAAAGCATGTGAAATCCAAAATGGCACAGAAAACTGACACATGACTGAAAGTCACATGAAAATTTTAAAATGTTAAGAGGAAGTGACTGTGCGAATTTCAGATTTCTACATTAATCACAGCCACTGCAGTGAGCGATGAAAGTTGCCATTGTATCTCAATGGAACGTCTCCCACTGGCCCTCAGAGTTCCGTCGTCATGGAAACTCACTGACACAGCTGCAGCGGGCCAGTCTAAAAGAAGTGCAGACACTTTTTGTCCAAGTCAGCCTATTGGATTATAATGGAGAACTTTGCCTCGAACAACGCACGATTTCTCCGGAACCGTAAATGGTAGAGACATAATTTTTTCTGTGTTTATTTCGTAACGGATAGAGGAAGAAGACCTGCTATCGGTTTTTGCTGGAAAAAGTTTAATAAAGGCGTAAAAAATTATGATCTAAAGGACATTTTTATGAAATTTCAGAAATCCTCTGAAAATGGTCCCGAACAAATCGCTCTGGCTAAAAAAGTATAAGAGATATCAAAATATTTCTTTCACTGTGAGTATCAGCAGGCTTTTGATGACCATGTAGCTCATTTTCATATTTTTACAAAAATCGGTGTAGGCACAGCGACGATGTAAAAAAGTGGATGATGTGGGAAAATGCAGCTCCAAAGCGATTTCAGGATTTTGCACATTCGCTACTCCCGAACAAATTGTTCCTGTGGAAAAACAGTAACAGTTATCCACAAAATTCATTTTTCTTGAGTGCCAGAAGGGTTGGGACATTCATGTGTGAAAGTCTCATGCCTGTAAATAAAACGGTTTAGGAGTAGTGACGATGCGAAATCATGTGATGTTTTGGATTTCCAGACGTCATTTTTCAAAACCGCTCCATAGGAAATGAATGGGGGAGCTTTCGGGTTTGTGTCGGTCTGAGGTGATTTGCGAAAAATCTATAAATGCCACACCAATGAGGGTTACATTTCCCGAATCCTGACAAAAATACCTACGTTTTGATGTATAATTTGTCTACGTAGAGTGAAAATTGAGCGAGTAAGGTCAAGTTGTTCGGAGTTTTGAAATCTTTAAAAAAGCTAGAGTGGGCCACTCTAGCGGTTGGAGAATTCCGTCATTGACTTTCATTGTAAACGATGATTTCGCTGATTTTTGGACATGAGCTTTGAGGAGTACTTGTGAGGAGACGATAACAGATATCCACATCCCGTTTTCACTTCTGAGTAGTTCACAGATATATCTACAAACTGGAAGTTAAACGGTGTTTGTAGGTGAAAGCATGACGACACAGTACAGCGTTGAAAACGGTCATTTGGAGGCTTTTTTGAGGCTTTCTTTCTACCCGACTCCATTCATTCCTATGGGGTTCTTTGGGGGTGGTTTTTCGCAAATTTTGTTGCCATGGTAACTCGAAACCCCAATAAAAGTAGTAGCACACATCTCGTAATCGAGCCACAAGTTTTGATACCTATATCGTGGGGGTGCTCGCTACAGTTCTGGCTGCATTTATCGTGATGTAAGAAAAATAAAGAATAACTAGAAAAATTTCTGAAGAAATTTAGCAAGGCGCCTGCCACTTGGTGCGTACCGTACTGTCAGAAATAGCAACAGGAAGTAACACTGCAAATTTCAGGTTCCTACGGTCTTCACAGCCCTCGCAGCGGCCGTTGAAAGGTGCCATGTTAAGTCAATGGACCTCCTAGGAGCCTCTTGCTAGCAGCGTTGTCATGGAGACTCACTGACAGCTGCAGCCCTCTCTCTGTCTGTAAAGACAGAAGAACCCTGGCTAAGCAGCAGTTGGTAGGACCTTCCCAAAGCTACTTCTGGTTAGCAACATGCTAAGGGTTAGCCGCTAGCAGGGTTGTGTTCAGTATCACCAGGTGATGTTACTCTGTTAGTTTGGTTGAAATCCTGTACTGAGAAGTGCCTAAAAAGGGAGAAAATCCTAAAATTCACCAAATCTGTCAAGCAGGAGTTTGTACAAGCTTCTTATAGCTACTTCTGGTTAGCAACATGCTAACCGTTAGCCGCTAACATGGTTGTGTATGGTATCACTGGGTGAGTGTACTCTGTTAGTTTTGTCCAAATCCTGTACTGGGATGAGCCTCAAATAGGGAGAAAAAAACGTCGTTTATAACGTTGCCATGGTAACTGAAAATGGCGGGTGGTACAAAAAAATACTTCATGGGATCAGCACATATGTTTTAATATACACACTGTGGGGATTATAATACAAAAATCTTAGTCTGCCACGCCGGGTTTCGATCCCACGACCTCTTGCATGCAAAGCCTGCACTTTCCATCTGAGCTATACTGTAGCGCCATATATGGGCATGCAGTATTGGGACCATAAGGGGTTTGGTCCCCCGTTGAAAAGCATTGGATGTTTGACACCTGATAGCTTGGAAATGCTTTATGCCGCGTAGCCCAAATTTCTTGTGGAGCTTTCTCTCTAAAGTAAGAACAGACTCTGTGAAGCAGAAGATGGTGAGACCTTTCTAGAGCTACTTCCGGTTAGCAACATGCTAACAGTTAGCCGCTAACATGGTTGTGTTCAGTATCACCGGGTGATTGTACTCTGTCAGTTTGGTCCAAATCCTGTACTGGGAAGTGCCTCAAATAGGGGTGCCAATACTTAATGTCACCAAACGTGACCAAAGTTCATTGGTCAGATTGGCCTCCTTTAGCAACTCAGCCTCACCACATCTGGGCCCAGAACTCAACATTTGACCAAAATGGTGTGTAGTGCCATTTCCCACAGGTGGGTGGTGCTGTATTGGCCAAGTGGGTCGTGTCTAGGCATCATGCCAGGTCCTGTTAGAAGCAAAGACCCAATAGGAAAGCATGTAAAATCCAAAATGGGACAGTAAACTGACACATGGCTGAAAGTCACATGAAAATTTTAAAATGTTAAGAGGAAGTGACTGTGCGAATTTCAGATTTCTACATTAATCACAGCCGCTGCAGCTGGCGTCGAAAGTTGCCATTCTATCTCAATGGAACGTCTCCCACTGGCCCTCAGAGTTCCGTCGTCATGGAAACTCACTGACACAGCTGCAGCGGGCCAGTCTAAAAAAGTGCAGACACTTGGTGTCCAAGTCTGCCTATTGGATTATAATGGAGAACTTTGCCTCGAACAACGCACGATTTCTCCGGAACCGTAAATGGTAGAGACGTAATTTTTTCTGTGTTTATTTCGTAAAGGATAGGGGAAGAAGACTTGTTATCGGTTTTTGCTGGAAAAAGTTTAATAAAGGCGTAAAAAAATTATGATCTAAAGGACATTTTTATGAAATTTCAGAAATCCTCTGAAAATGATCCCGAACAAATCGCTCTGGCTAAAAAAGTATAAGAGATATCAAAATAATTCTTTCACTGTGAGTATCAGCAGGCTTTTGATGACCATGTAGCTCATTTTCATATTTTTACAAAAATCGGTGTAGGCACAGCGACGATGTAAAAAAGTGGATGATGTGGGAAAATGCAGCTCCAAAGCGATTTCAGGATTTTGCACATTCGCTACTCCCGAACAAATTGTTCCTGTGGAAAAACCGTAACAGTTATCCACAAAATTCCTGTTTTGTGAGTGCCAGAAGGGTTGGGACATCCATGTGTGAAAGTCTCATGTCTGTACATAAAACGGTTTAGGAGTAGCGACAATGCGAAAACATGTGATGTTTTGGATTTTCAGACCTCATTTTTCAAAACCGCTCCATAGGAAATGAATGGGGGAGGTTTCGGGTTTGTGTCGGTCTGAGGTGATTTGCGAAAAATCTATAAATGCCACACCAATGAGGGTTACATTTCCCGAATCCTGACAAAAATACCTACGTTTTGATGTATAATTTGTCTACGTAGAGGGTAAATTGAGCGAGTAAGGTCAAGTTGTTCGGAGTTTTGAAATCTTTGAAAACGCTAGAGTGGCCCACTCTAGCGGTTGGAGAATTCCGTCATTGACTTTCATTATAAACGATGATTTCGCTGATTTTTGGACATGAGATTTGAGGAGTAACTGTGAGGAGACGATAAAAGATATCCACATCCCGTTTTCACTTCTGAGTAGGTCACAGATATATCTACAAACTGGAAGTCAAACGGTGTTCGTAGGTGAAAGCACGACGACACAGTACAGCGTTGAAAATGGTCATTTGGAGGCTTTTTTGAGGCTTTCTTTCTACCCGACTCCATTCATTCCTATGGGTTTTTTTGGGGGTGGTTTTTCGCTAATTTTGTTGCCATGGTAACTTGAAACCCCAATCAAAGTAGTAGCACACTATTCCCGACCGAGCCGCACGTTTTGATACCTATGTTGCGGGGGTGCACGCCACGGTTCGGGCCACATTAAGCGTCAAACAATTAAGAATATTAATAATAAGATAGAGACGCGTTTAGAGGTGCATAGTAATAGGTGCCTCCATGCATTTGCATGGGAGGCAGTGCTGTGCTTCGCACAGCACTGCCTCCTCATTGCAAATGCTATGGCAGGCGCCTAATAAATAAGCCGTTTAGAGGTGAATAGTAATAGGTGCCTCCATGCATTTGCATTGGAGGCAGTGCTGTGCTTCGCACAGCACTGCCTCCTCATTGCAAATGCTATGGCAGGCGCCTAACTAGAAAAATTTCTGAAGAAATTTAGCAAGGCGCCTGCCACTTGGTGCGTACCGTACCGTCAGAAATAGCAACAGGAAGCCACACTGCGAATTTCAGCTTCCTACGGTCTTCACAGCCCCCGCAACGGCCGTTGAAAGGTGCCATGTTAAGTCAATGGACCTCCTAGGAGCCTCTTGCTAGCAGCGTTGTCATGGAGACTCACTGACAGCTGCAGCCCTCAATGTCTGTAAAGGCAGACGAACTCTGGCTAAGCAGAAGTTGATAGGACCTTCCTAAAGCTACTTCTGGTTAGCAACATGCTAACGGTTAGCCGCTAGCATGGTTGTGTTCAGTATCAGCGGGTGATGTTACTCTGTTAGTTTTGTTGAAATCCTGTACTGAGAAGTGCCTAAAAAGGGAGAAAATGCTAAAATTCACCAAATCTGTCAAGCAGAAGTTTGTACAGGCTTCCTAGAGCTACTTCCGGTTAGCAACATGCTAACCGTTAGCCGCTAACATGGTTGTGTTTGGTATCACTGGGTGAGTGTACTCTGTTAGTTTGGTCCAAATCCTGTACTGGGATGAGCCTTAAATAGGGAGAAAAAACGTCGTTTATAACGTTGCCATGGTAACTGAAAATGGCGGGTGGTACAAAAAAATACTTCATGGGATCAGCACATATGTTTTAATATACACACTGTGGGGATTATAATACAAAAATCTTAGTCTGCCACGCCGGGTTTCGATCCCACAACCTCTTGCATGCAAAGCCTGCACTTTCCATCTGAGCTATACTGTAGCGCCATATATGGGCATGCAGTATTGGGACCATAAGGGGTTTGGTCCCCCATTGAAAAGCATTGGATGTTTGACACCTGATAGCTTGGAGATGCTTTATGCCACGTAGCCCAAATTTCTTGTGGAGCTTTCTCTCTAAAGTAAGAACAGACTCTGTGAAGCAGAAGATGGTGAGACCTTTCTAGAGCTACTTCCGGTTAGCAACATGCTAACAGTTAGCCGCTAACATGGTTGTGTTCAGTATCACCGGGTGATTGTACTCTGTCAGTTTGGTCCAAATCCTGTACTGGGAAGTGCCTCAAATAGGGGTGCCAATACTTAATGTCACCAAACGTGACCAAAGTTCATTGGTCAGATTGGCCTCCTTTAGCAACTCAGCCTCACCACATCTGGGCCCAGAACTCAACATTTGACCAAAATGGTGTGTAGTGCCATTTCCCACAGGTGGGTGGTGCTGTATTGGCCAAGTGGGTCGTGTCTAGGCATCATGCCCACTGAGCTATATAATACACTGGAGTGCTAATCACCGTCTGTTTGAACGAGTCGCTTTGAAGCCACCAGCCGCCATATTGGTACTCCCTATTTCCCCCCAGTAACTAGGGAATATGTGCGCTACAGCATCGAATAACGAGGATTTTCTCATGTTCAGGGGAGGCTTAAGACTTTTAAAATGACAAATGCCATATAGTTTTATGTTATGTTCAAAAAATATCAAGTACTGAGAAATTCATGTGCTGAAATATTTTGCATTTTATTCATTTAAATATATATGTTTAACATTTATAAATATATAAATAACAATATACAAAAACATATATTTACATATGTGTATACATATATATACATATATACATATACACATACTTATATATACATATATATATATTTAATATGAATAACATGTAAAATATTTCAGCACCTAATTTCCTAGTAGTTGATAGTGTTAGTACATCCACTGACTGTAGAATTACCTGTGAAACGTTTTCACTCAGCCAGAAAACTGCTTGTTGTTGCAACCAAATCCTATGGGATTCTGTGAGAGTAGGGAGTAGCAAAATGGCGGCCAGTGACTTCAGTTTTTCGGCAAAATCAGCACTCCAGTGTATTATATAGCTCAGTGATCATGCCAGGTCCTGTTAGAAGCAAAGACCCAATAGGAAAGCATGTAAAATCCAAAATGGGACAGTAAACTGACACATGACTGAAAGTCACATGAAAATTTAAAAATGTTAAGAGGAAGTGACTGTGCGAATTTCAGATTTCTACATTAATCACAGCCGCTGCAGCTGGCGTCGAAAGTTGCCATTCTATCTCAATGGAACGTCTCCCACTGGCCCTCAGAGTTCCGTCGTCATGGAAACTCACTGACACAGCTGCAGCGGGCCAGTCTAAAAAAGTGCAGACACTTGGTGTCCAAGTCTGCCTATTGGATTATAATGGAGAACTTTGCCTCGAACAACGCACGATTTCTCCGGAACCGTAAAAGGTAGAGACGTAATTTTTTCTGTGTTTATTTCGTAAAGGATAGGGGAAGAAGACTTGCTATCGGTTTTTGCTGGAAAAAGTTTAATAAAGGCGTAAAAAATTATGATCTAAAGGACATTTTTATGAAATTTCAGAAATCCTCTGAAAATGATCCCGAACAAATCGCTGTGGCTAAAAAAGTATAAGAGATATCAAAATAATTCTTTCACTGTGAGTATCAGCAGGCTTTTGATGACCATGTAGCTCATTTTCATATTTTTACAAAAATCGGTATAGACACAGCGACGATGTAAAAAAGTGGTTGATGTGGGAAAATGCAGCTCCAAAGCGTTTTTAGGATTTTGCACATTCGCTACTCCCGAACAAATTGTTCCTACGGAAAAACCGTAACAGTTATCCACAAAATTCCTTTTTTGTGAGTGCCAGAAGGGTTGGGACATTCATGTGTGAAAGTCTCATGTCTGTACATAAAACGGTTTAGGAGTAGCGACGATGCGAAAACATGTGATGTTTTGGATTTTTAGACGTCATTTTTCAAAACCGCTCCATAGGAAATGAATGGGGGAGGTTTCGGGTTTGTGTCGCTCTGAGGTGATTTGCGAAGAATCTATAAATGCCACACCAATGAGGGTTACATTTCCCGAATCCTGACAAAAATACCTACGTTTTGATGTATAATTTGTCTACGTAGAGTGAAAATTGAGCGAGTAAGGTCAAGTTGTTCGGAGTTTTGAAATCTTTAAAAAAGCTAGAGTGGGCCACTCTAGCAGTTGGAGAATTCCGTCATTGACTTTCATTGTAAACGATGATTTCGCTGATTTTTGGACATGAGCTTTGAGGAGTAATTGTGAAGAGACGATAAAAGATATCCACATCCTGTTTTCACTTCTGAGTAGGTCACAGATATATCTACAAACTGGAAGTTAAACGGTGTTCATAGGTGAAAGCATGGCGACACAGTACAGCTTTGAAAATGGTCATTTTGAGGCTTTTTTGAGGCTTTCTTTCTACCCGACTCCATTGATTATCATGGGTTTTTTGGGGGTTGGTTTTTCGCTAATTTTGTTGCCATGGTAACTCGAAATCCCAATCAAAGTAGTAGCACACATCTCGAGATCGAGCCACAGGTTTTGATGCCTATATTTTGGGGGTGCACGCTAAGTTTTGGGCCGTATTAATCGTGAAGGAAGAAAAATAAAGAATAACTAGAAAAATTTCTGAAGAAATTTAGCAAGGCGCCTGCCACTTGGTGCGTACCGTACCGTCAGAAATAGCAACAGGAAGCAACACTGCGAATTTCAGCTTCCTACGGTCTTCACAGCCCCCGCAGCGGCCGTCGAAAGGTGCCATGTTAAGTCAATGGACCTCCTAGGAGCCTCTTGCTAGCAGCGTTGTCATGGAGACTCATTGACAGCTGCAGCCCTCTCTGTCTGTAAAGGCAGAAGAACTCTGGCTAAGCAGCTGTTGGTAGGACCTTCCTAAAGCTATTTCCGGTTAGCAACATGCTAACGGTTAGCCGCTAGCATGGCTGTGTTCAGTATCACCGGGTGATGTTACTCTGTTAGTTTGGTTGAAATCCTGTACTGAGAAGTGCCTAAAAAGGGAGAAAATCCTAAAATTCACCAAATCTGTCAAGCAGAAGTTTGTACAGGCTTCCTAGAGCTAATTCCGGTTAGCAACATGCTAACCGTTAGCCACTAGCATGGTTGTGTTCAGTATCACCGGGTGATTGTACTCTGTCAGTTTGGTCCAAATCCTGTACTGGGATGTGCCTCAAATAGGGAGAAAATACGTCATTTATAACGTTGCCATGGTAACTCAAAATGGCGGGTGGTACAAAAAATACTTCATGGGGTCAGCACACATGTTTTGATATTCACACTGTGAGGATTATAATACAAAACTCCAAGTCTTCCATACCAGGAATCGATCCCACGACCTCTTGCATGCAAAGCCTGCACTTTCCATCTGTGCTACACTGTAGCGCCATATATGGGCATGCATTATTGGAAACATAAGTGGTTTGATCCAAAATGGCACAGAAAACTGACACATGGCTGAAAGTCACATGAAAATTTTAAAATGTTAAGAGGAAGTGACTGTGCGAATTTCAGATTTCTACATTAATCACAGCCGCTGCAGCTGGCGTCGAAAGTTGCCATTCTATCTCAATGGAACGTCTCCCACTGGCCCTCAGAGTTCCGTCGTCATGGAAACTCACTGACACAGCTGCAGCGGGCCAGTCTAAAAAAGTGCAGACACTTGGTGTCCAAGTCTGCCTATTGGATTATAATGGAGAACTTTGCCTCGAACAACGCACGATTCTTTCTCCGGAACCGTAAATGGTAGAGACGTAATTTTTTCTGTGTTTATTTCGTAAAGGATAGGGGAAGAAGACTTGCTATCGGTTTTTGCTGGAAAAAGTTTAATAAAGGCGTAAAAAATTATGATCTAAATGGGATTTTTATGGATTTTCAGAAATCCTCTTAAAAACGCTTCCGAACAAATCGCTGTAACTCAAAAAGTATAAGAGATATCAAAATAATTCTTTCACTATGAGTATCAGCAGGCTTTTGATGACCATGTAGCTCATTTTCATATTTTTACAAAAATCGGTGTAGGCACAGCGACGATGTAAAAAAGTGGATGATATGGGAAAATGCAGCTCCAAAGCGATTTCAGGATTTTGCACATTCGCTACTTTCCCGAACAAATTGTTCCTGCAGAAAAACCGTAACAGTTATCCACAAAATTCCTTTTTTATGAGTGCCAGAAGGGTTGGGACATTCATCTGTGAAAGTCTCATGTCTGTACATAAAACGGTTTAGGAGTAGCGACGATGCGAAAACATGTGATGTTTTGGATTTTTAGACGTCATTTTTCAAAACCGCTCCATAGGAAATGAATGGGGGAGGTTTCGGGTTTGTGTCGGTCTGAGGTGATTTGCGAAAAATCTATAAATGCCACACCAATGAGGGTTACATTTCCCGAAGCCTGACAAAAATACCTACGTTTTGATGTATAATTTGTCTACATAGAGTGAAAATTGAGCGAGTAAGGTCAAGTTGTTCGGAGTTTTGAAATCTTTAAAAAAGCTAGAGTGGCCCACTCTAGCGGTTGGAGAATTCCGTCATTGACTTTCATTGTAACGATGATTTCGCTGATTTTCGGACATGAGCTTTGAGGAGTAACTGTGAAAAGACGATAAAAGATATCCACATCCCGTTTTCACTTCTGAGTAGGTCACAGATATATCTACAAACTGGAAGTTAAACGGTGTGTTCCATAGGTTGAAAGCATGGCGACACAGTACAGCTTTGAAAATGGTAATTTTGAGGCTTTTTTGAGGCTTTCTTTCTCCCCGACTCCATTCATTCCTATGGGGTTGTTTTGGGGTGGTTTTTCGCTTATTTTGTTGCCATGGTAACTCGAAATCCCAATAAAAGTAGTAGCACACATCTCGAGATCGAGCCACGGTTTTGATGCCTATATTGTGGGGGGTGCACGCTATGTTTTGGGCCGCATTAATCGTGAAGGAAGAAAAATAAAGAATATTAATAATAACTAGAAAAATTTCTGAAGAAATTTAGCAAGGCGCCTGCCACTTGCTGCGTACCGTACCGTCAGAAATAGCAACAGGAAGTAACACTGCGAATTTCAGGTTCCTACGGTCTTCACAGCCCTCGCAGCGGCTGTTGAAAGGTGCCATGTTAAGTCAATGGACCTCCTAGGAGCCTCTTGCTAGCAGCGTTGTCATGGAGACTCACTGACAGCTACAGCCCTCTCTGTCTGTAAAGGTTGAAGAACTCTGGCTAAGCAGCTGTTGGTAGGACCTTCCTAAAGCTATTTCCCGGTTAGCAACATGCTAACGGTTAGCCGCTAGCATGGCTGTGTTCAGTATCACCGGGTGATGTTACTCTGTTAGTTTGGTTGAAATCCTGTACTGAGAAGTGCCTAAAAAGGGAGAAAATCCTAAAATTCACCAAATCTGTCAAGCAGAAGTTTGTACAGGCTTCCTAGAGCTAATTCCGGTTAGCAACATGCTAACCGTTAGCCGCTAACATGGTTGTGTATGGTATCACTGGGTGAGTGTACTCTGTCAGTTTGGTCCAAATCCTGTACTGGGATGTGCCTCAAATAGGGAGAAAAAAACGTCGTTTATAACGTTGCCATGGTAACTGAAAATGGCGGGTGGTACAAAAAAAATACTTCATGGGATCAGCACATATGTTTTAATATACACACTGTGGGGATTATAATACAAAAATCTTAGTCTGCCACGCCGGGTTTCGATCCCACAACCTCCTGCATGCAAAGCCTGCACTTTCCATCTGAGCTATACTGTAGCGCCATATATGGGCATGCAGTATTGGGACCATAAGGGGTTTGGTCCCCCCATTGAAAAGCATTGGATGTTTGCACCTGATAGCTTGGAGATGCTTTATGCCACGTAGCCCAAATTTCTTGTGGAGCTTTCTCTCTAAAGTAAGAACAGACTCTGTGAGCAGAAGATGGTGAGACCTTTCTAGAGCTACTTCCGGTTAGCAACATGCTAACAGTTAGCCGCTAACATGGTTGTGTTCAGTATCACCCGGGTGATTGTACTCTGTCAGTTTGGTCCAAATCCTGTACTGGGAAGTGCCTCAAATAGGGGTGGCCAATACTTAATGTCACCAAACGTGACCAAAGTTCAGTTGGTCAGATTGGCCTCCTTTAGCAACTCAAGCCTCACCCACATCTGGGCCCAGAACTCAACATTTGACCAAAATGGTGTGTAGTGCCATTTCCCACAGGTGGGGTGGTGCTGTATTGGCCAAGTGGGTCGTGTCTAGGCATCATGCCACTGAGCTATATAATACACTGGAGTGCTAATCACCGTCTGTTTGAACGAGTCGCTTTGAAGCCACCAGCCGCCATATTGGTACTCCCTATTTCCCCCCAGTAACTAGGGAATATGTGCGCTACAGCATCGAATAACGAGGATTTTTCTCATGTTCAGGGGAGGCTTAAGACTTTTAAAATGACAAATGCCATATAGTTTATGTTATGTTCAAAAAATATCAAGTACTGAGAAATTCATGTGCTGAAATATTTTGCATTTTATTCATTTAAATATATATGTTTAACATTTATAAATATATAAATAACAATATACAAAAACATATATTTACATATGTGTATACATATATATACATATATACATATACACATACTTATATATACATATATATATATTTAATATGAATAACATGTAAAATATTTCAGCACCTAATTTCCTAGTAGTTGATAGTGTTAGTACATCCACTGACTGTAGAATTACCTGTGAAAACGTTTTCACTCAGCCAGGAAAACTGCTTGTTGTTGCAACCAAATCCTATGGGATTCTGTGAGAGTAGGGAGTAGCAAAATGGCGGCCAGTGACTTCAGTTTTTCGGCAAAATCAGCACTCCAGTGTATTATATAGCTCAGTGATCATGCCAGGTCCTGTTAGAAGCAAAGACCCAATAGGAAAGCATGTAAAATCCAAAATGGGACAGTAAACTGACACATGACTGAAAGTCACATGAAAATTTAAAAATGTTAAGAGGAAGTGACTGTGCGAATTTCAGATTCTACATTAATCACAGCCGCTGCAGCTGGCGTCGAAAGTTGCCATTCTATCTCAATGGAACGTCTCCCACTGGCCCTCAGAGTTCCGTCGTCATGGAAACTCACTGACACAGCTGCAGCGGGCCAGTCTAAAAAAGTGCAGACACTTGGTGTCCAAGTCTGCCTATTGGATTATAATGGAGAACTTTGCCTCGAACAACGCACGATTTCTCCCGGAACCGTAAAAGGTAGAGACGTAATTTTTTCTGTGTTTATTTCGTAAAGGATAGGGGAAGAAGACTTGCTATCGGTTTTTGCTGGAAAAAGTTAATAAAGGCGTAAAAAAATTATGATCTAAAGGACATTTTTATGAAATTTCAGAAATCCTCTGAAAATGATCCCGAACAAATCGCTGTGGCTAAAAAAGTATAAGAAGATATCAAAATAATTCTTTCACTGTGAGTATCAGCAGGCTTTTGATGAACCATGTAGCTCATTTTCATATTTTTACAAAAATCGGTATAGACACAGCGACGATGTAAAAAAGTGGTTGATGTGGGAAAATGCAGCTCCAAAGCGTTTTTAGGATTTTTGCACATTCGCTACTCCCGAACAAATTGTTCCTACGGAAACAACCGTAACAGTTATCCACAAAATTCCTTTTTTGTGAGTGCCAGAAGGGTTGGGACATTCATGTGTGAAAGTCTCATGTCTGTACATAAAACGGTTTAGGAGTAGCGACGATGCGAAAAATGTGATGTTTTGGATTTTTAGACGTCATTTTTCAAACCGCTCCCATAGGAAATGAAATTGGGAGGTTTCGGGTTTGTGTCGCTCTGAGGTGATTTGCGAAGATCTATAAATGCCACGCAATGAGGGTTTACATTTCCCGAATCCTGACAAAATCCAGTACGTTTTGATGTATAATTTGTTTGTCTACGTACGTGAGTGAAAAAAAATTGAGGCTAGTAAGGTAAGTTGTTTCGGAGTTTGAAATCTTTAAAAAGCTAGAGTGGGCCACTCTAGCAGTTGGAGAATTCCGTCATTGACTTTCATTGTAAAACGATGATTTCGCTGATTTTTGGACATGAGCTTTGAGGAGTAA
>NW_023397457.1:0-27089 GCF_011125445.2 Fundulus heteroclitus | reverse complement strand
GGGAATATTGTATAGAGGCTTGAAACGTCCATAGTGAAGAGGAAGCAGGACGTGGGAAGGACCAGGTTACGGACGATGTCCACGAAGTGGTAAGTGTCTTTAAGGTAAGCCGGATGCATCGTCGACAAGGGATTCAGATAGTGATCCAAAAACTCAGCGGTGTGTAATATGTCTCGCTGTCGCAATCGGAGACAATCGGTCTCCCTTGTGGAACCTTGAAAGGTATTGTCCACTTTTGAGGGGGTTTATGAATTTTAGGGAGTATGTAAAATAGTCTTTGTCGTGGTTTCTTGTTTCCCAATAAATATTGGTGTTGTTTGGAATTTATGAATTTTTTTGTTTTTTAAACTATGAAGTATTTTAGCCACCATGGGTATGGTTTCTTGAAATATAGGTTTGTCCAATTGTTGATAATACTTTTTGTCATTCAATTGTCTATGTACTTCCAATTTGTATTGTTCCTTCCCCATGATGACAACTGCCGACCCCTTATCGGCAGGCTTAAGAATAATATCTGTATTTTTTTTGTAGGTCCCTAAGTTCTTTAACTTCCTGTAAGGTAAGGTTACATTGTTCGTGGTATGGATGATAATGTTTTGTAAATATTTCCCAATCTTTTTTCAACTAAGGTCCCAACCTGGTAAGGCAGTTCCGCCAATGATGGGGACCAGGTAGTCGTCGGCATGAAAGGTAAGGGGGGTGGGTTAGGGGTACTATTGCTGTTTTTTAAAGAATGTAGCTATTTTTAACCTTCTATGATATTGTTTTAAATCATTTTCTAATTGTGACTGTTGTCCCCTAGCCAAATCAAGGGTGGGAATGAAGGATAGTCCCCTACTGAGGAGGCTATGTTGTGCCTCCGTGAGGTGAAAATTATCTGCCAATACTACAACCTGCTTGGTGGCATGGAGTGTACTAGGCTGCGCCCCCCCTGGGTTGAGATTTAGGGGGTCTTGCCGTTTTAAAAAGACCATCCAGTGGTCCAGGATAGCTACAGCTGTCTCTTTGTCCAATGGACATCATCCTTCTGTGTCTGGAACAGATTCTGTGGTAAGAGAGGGATATGGGGCATGTTGTTCAGGATATGAACATTGAGAATGTCTAAGTTTTCTTGATCGGATTCCGGGAGTTCTGGAGAATAGTTCACCAGCGGAATCCAAACGTCAGCCCTTGGAAACTGTTTCTTGGTTGCTCTGAAAGCACCCTGCAGATTTTTAATTGTAGTTTCCCTGCATTTGTTAGTTCGGCTATTAATGCCAAAGGCTAAAAATAACCTTTTCCACCTCAAAATCCACTGGTGGAATGGTTTTTCTCCATCAACGCTTGAGCGTGTCTGAAATGTGCTCCAGGGAAACTATCTATTTGTAAATGGGGATAGCTGTGGCCTGGACATAGCGCCACATTTGAATCTCCCACTATTACCCATTTTTTCTCGACCTTTAGGTTCCATAGGGTCAATTTTCTCTGGGTATTAGGGTGCCTCAATGGCCAAAAGAGGTTTTGGTCAGGGGAGGCGGAGCGGTCCGAGGAGTGGTCAAGGGGTTCCCCAGGCCCAGCGATTTCCATGTCCTGATCCCGATGTTCCCCCTGGGCCTGCCTCTGCCTTTCCCTCCTCTCTCTCCCTCTCTTCTCTCTCTTCATCGGCCTGTAGTGCATCAAAAATAGCCTCCAATTCGGAGTACTCTGAGGGATGTGGGTCTACCGCCTCTGTGGTGAAATCCAACAAAAGATCCGCCGCAGGTGGCTCCGGATTGAGGGTCTTGCGTGGTACTCTTTGTTGCAGAGGTACAGGTGTCGAGATGTGGTAGACCTCCCTCATTGGTGTAGGCTCCGGGGCCTCTGCGTCCGTCCTTGTTACAACGGTAACCTCAGTGGTTTGTGGTTGCGGTGAGGCCCGTTTGTGGGGCACTGTGGCTGGCTGCTCCTGTGATCCCCCCACTCCAACATTTCGTGTTGCAACACTAGTCTCTGTCATAGTTGTGACAGATTTCATGGTGCGGGGGTAATGGTGGTGGGGCCTGTGGAATAGGCAGTGGAGCTGGCTGCACCTGTTGAATTGCCCCTACAATGTTCTGCTCATCTGGCTCCGCTTCAGATGGGGCAGGCGCGGCAGCTGTATTTGGGGTGGCCATCCGGGTTTGTAATCAGGTTTTCGGTTTTTTGAAACACCTGCTGCGTAACCCGGTTAAGATTCCTATTTGCCCACCGCACGGCCACCTGAAAAGCAGACTTCCAATCCGGGGTCAAAAGGTCCGTAAGATCACAAAGCAACTCCTCCAAGCTAGCCTCATAATGATCCCTCAAAATAAGGTAGGTGGTGTAGCCCCAATTTTTGGCATTGCCAATTATGAGGTCCTGTGTTCTCTGTTTGGGAGAAGCTGGCTTAATGAGCTCAGCGAGGACATCCACCATCCGAGAGATCGTTCTGGGCTCTGGTTTTCCTGGTTCCAGGGGAACCTTGTCCAGGTGATGGACAGTTTTGATGGTTGCATAAATTTTACGCACCAGGCGTCCAAAAGCTGGATCAGTGGGCTGACTAGGTTCCCTTTCCCTAGGGGGAGGCCCTCTGCGGGCGGGTGAAGGGAATCCAGAGCGAACTGCTCTGGCATAAGTCGATGGCTGTGGACCAACTCGCCGGGAACGCCAACGCGGAGGCGCAGGCCGGGTAGGGTGTGAAAACTGAGGCCTCTGCCTAAAAGCAGAAGGTCTAGCACGGGCCATCCGACTAGGCTCACCCGGCGGTGGGCCCCGTTGGGGTTGGCGGAATCTCCTCCGTCCATAACGGACCTCCGTCCACCCGTCAGCCATTCTTTTTTTTGGTTTTTCCTCACTGAAGATGTTTTTTTTCTTTTTTTACAGGGAGGCAAACAACTAAAAGAGGGTTTCCAAACGGGAAACTTGACGTAAACGTAAAGGTAAGTGTTTTTTTATTTTTTTGGAATTTTTTAATTTTTTTATTTATTTTCCAATTTTTTAGAAAAATAAAAATATATAAATAAAAAGATCAAGTTTTTTATTTGTGTGTAGAGCAATGAATTAAATGAAGTGTGCCGTGACAACGTTTCGACCCATTAAGGTCTTCTTCAGGTCTGGCACACATAGAATGCAAGATGTTATCACGTCGGCAGTCTGTGCTCAACTGAATCAGAGAGTGGAGGGAGCCTGCTTATATAGTAAGTTGGCTCCGCCCCCCAGCAAAAAGGCTGAACTCAATTTTAGAACTTGTAGATAAGTAAATCAAAGGTTTTTGTGATTTGTGTATTATTAAAACAGTAAAGATAAGTAGTAATAGCGTTGTTTTTGTAGATTTTTGGGTTTTTAGTTAGTTTTTTTTAATTATTATTTAATTTTCTAATGTTTTTTGTATTTTTTTTGTTTTTTTTTCAGGTTTTTGTAGATGAATATATAAGAAAGGTAAGTAATATAATTATTTTGTTTGTTTTTGTTTTTATGTTTTGATAGATGAATATATAAAAAAAAGTAAGTAATATAATTATTTTGTTTGTTTTTGTTTTTATGTTTTGATCAGGTAAGTAAAGTAACGGTAAGTAGAAATTATTAATGTTTGTTTGTTTTTTTTCTTTGTTTTTGTTTTTATGTTTTTAACAGGTAAGTAAAGTAAAGGTAAGTGAAAATTATTTTTTTTTTTTTTTTTTTTTTTTTTTTTTTTTTTTTTTTTTTTTTTTTTTTTTTTTTCGGTTAGTAAGGTAAAGGTTAGTAAAGGTTATTTTTTTGTTCTTTTTTTAGTTTTTTTCACAGGTTAACAGGTAAGTAAGGTAAAGGTAAGTAAAGGTTATTTTTTGTTCTTTTTTTAGTTTTTTTTCCGGTTAACAGGTAAGTAAGGTAAAGGTAAGTAAAGGTTATTTTTTTGTTCTTTTTTTAGTTTTTTTTCGGTTAACAGGTAAGTAAGGTAAAGGTAAGTAAAGGTTATTTTTTTGTTCTTTTTTTTCAGGTTTTTTTCAGGTTTAGCAGGTGAGTAAGGTAAAGGTAAGTAAAGGTTATTTTTTTATTCTTTTTTTAGGTTTTTTCCACAGGTTAACAGGTAAGTAGGTAAAGGTAAGTAAAGTAGGTAAAGGTAAGTAAAGGTTAACCAGGTAAGTAATTTGGAACTGGGGCTTGGGGTTAGGATTAGGATAAAACGTTTGAGGGTTAGGTTTAGGACCAGATTTGATATTAGGGATAGAATAGGAGGTTAGGTTTAGGTTTAGATTGGGGTTAAGGTTAGGTCTCGATTGAGGTTAAAGGTTAACGGTTAGGATAAGGATAGAATCAGATTGAGGGTTTGAGATTAGAGTTAGGTTTAGGGATCAGGAACAAGGTTAGGGTTAGGTTAGGAGTGGGGCAAGGTTTTTAAGTCCAGATCAGATTAGATTTTGGGTTTTAGTTAGTCGGCATTTTTGCCCTGACTAACCGATCTGCTAGATTTCTGTTTCTTTTGTAGGCAAAAATGAGTTGTGTGTCTGGAAGTAGGTTTGTTTTTTGTATTAAATTTGTGTAATTGGTTCTATATCGTTTGTTTAAAGATTTACTGATCGTTGAATAAGTCGTAATTAGGGGAATGATGTTATGATTGGGCTGTTTTTGTTTAGGTAAGTGATAAGTTTTTAAACAGTTTCGTAAAAAGGGTCGAGTATAACCCCTGCCCCTCAATGCCCGAAATAGGGTCCCAACCGCTTCTGAAAAATAGTGCTGATTTGTACAAATCCGACTGAATCTCAACAATTGAGATTTAACAATACCTTTGAATGCATGTTTAGGATGAAAGCTTTTTTTGTGAAGTAGTGAATGTGTGTCAGTTTTTTTGAAATATACTTTGATGTCTAATTTTCCGGATTCATGAAATTCGGGTCCTTTTATAGTTGTAGTGTCCAAAAAGTCAATCGAATTTTCCTGAATTTCGGCCGTTAATTGGATGGAGGGATCCTCGGAATTTAAGGTGTCAACAAATTCCTGGAATTCTTCCTGGGACCCCTCCCAGATACCCCAAATATCATCCAGGTACCGCAGATATTTAGTGGGGGCCTTTTTGCATTTCTGCAAGGCATGCTTTTCCCAATTGGCCATGAAAATATTTGCGTAGGCCGGCGCAAATTTCTTACCCATCGCCGTGCCTTTAATCTGTAAATAAAATTTGTTATCAAACACAAAATCATTCCTAACTAGGTTTATTTTCAATAGGGCTAAGAGTTCATCATCGGGGCGTGCGGGATCCGGGTGGGCTTTGAAAATCTGTCTCACACACTCAATACCCGCCTCTATGGGAATATTTGTATAGAGGCTTGAAACGTCCATAGTGAAGAGGAAGCAGGACGTGGGAAGGACCAGGTTACGGACGATGTCCACGAAGTGGTAAGTGTCTTTAAGGTAAGCCGGATGCATCGTCGACAAGGGATTCAGATAGTGATCCAAAAACTCAGCGGTGTAATATGTCTCGCTGTCGCAATCGGAGACAATCGGTCTCCCTTGTGGAACCTTGAAAGGTATTGTCCACTTTTGAGGGGGTTTATGAATTTTAGGGAGTATGTAAAATAGTCTTTGTCGTGGTTTCTTGTTTCCCAATAAATATTGGTGTTGTTTGGAATTTATGAATTTTTTTGTTTTTAAACTATGAAGTATTTTAGCCACCATGGGTATGGTTTCTTGAAATATAGGTTTGTCCAATTGTTGATAATACTTTTTGTCATTCAATTGTCTATGTACTTCCAATTTGTATTGTTCCTTCCCCATGATGACAACTGCCGACCCCTTATCGGCAGGCTTAAGAATAATATCTGTATTTTTTTGTAGGTCCCTAAGTTCTTTAACTTCCTGTAAGGTAAGGTTACATTGTTCGTGGTATGGATGATAATGTTTTGTAAATATTTCCCAATCTTTTTCAACTAAGGTCCCAACCTGGTAAGGCAGTTCCGCCAATGATGGGGACCAGGTAGTCGTCGGCATGAAAGGTAAGGGGGTACTATTGCTGTTTTTAAAGAATGTAGCTATTTTTAACCTTCTATGATATTGTTTTAAATCATTTTCTAATTGTGACTGTTGTCCCCTAGCCAAATCAAGGGTGGGAATGAAGGATAGTCCCCTACTGAGGAGGCTATGTTGTGCCTCCGTGAGGTGAAAATTATCTGCCAATACTACAACCTGCTTGGTGGCATGGAGTGTACTAGGCTGCGCCCCCCCTGGGTTGAGATTTAGGGGGTCTTGCCGTTTAAAAAGACCATCCAGTGGTCCAGGATAGCTACAGCTGTCTCTTTTGTCCAATGGACATCATCCTTCTGTGTCTGGAACAGATTCTGTGGTAAGAGAGGGATATGGGGCATGTTGTTCAGGATATGAACATTGAGAATGTCTAAGTTTTCTTGATCGGATTCCGGGAGTTCTGGAGAATAGTTCACCAGCGGAATCCAAACGTCAGCCCTTGGAAACTGTTTCTTGGTTGCTCTGAAAGCACCCTGCAGATTTTTAATTGTAGTTTCCCTGCATTTGTTAGTTCGGCTATTAATGCCAAAGGCTAAAATAACCTTTTCCACCTCAAAATCCACTGGTGGAATGGTTTTCTCCATCAACGCTTGAGCGTGTCTGAAATGTGCTCCAGGGAAACTATCTATTTGTAAATGGGGATAGCTGTGGCCTGGACATAGCGCCACATTTGAATCTCCCACTATTACCCATTTTTTCTCGACCTTTAGGTTCCATAGGGTCAATTTTCTCTGGGTATTAGGGTGCCTCAATGGCCAAAAGAGGTTTTGGTCAGGGGAGGCGGAGCGGTCCGAGGAGTGGTCAAGGGGTTCCCCAGGCCCAGCGATTTCCATGTCCTGATCCCGATGTTCCCCCTGGGCCTGCCTCTGCCTTTCCTCCTCTCTCTCCCTCTCTTCTCTCTCTTCATCGGCCTGTAGTGCATCAAAAATAGCCTCCAATTCGGAGTACTCTGAGGGATGTGGGTCTACCGCCTCTGTGGTGAAATCCAACAAAAGATCCGCCGCAGGTGGCTCCGGATTGAGGGTCTTGCGTGGTACTCTTTGTTGCAGAGGTACAGGTGTCGAGATGTGGTAGACCTCCCTCATTGGTGTAGGCTCCGGGGCCTCTGCGTCCGTCCTTGTTACAACGGTAACCTCAGTGGTTTGTGGTTGCGGTGAGGCCCGTTTGTGGGGCACTGTGGCTGGCTGCTCCTGTGATCCCCCCACTCCAACATTTCGTGTTGCAACACTAGTCTCTGTCATAGTTGTGACAGATTTCATGGTGCGGGGTAATGGTGGTGGGGCCTGTGGAATAGGCAGTGGAGCTGGCTGCACCTGTTGAATTGCCCCTACAATGTTCTGCTCATCTGGCTCCGCTTCAGATGGGGCAGGCGCGGCAGCTGTATTTGGGGTGGCCATCCGGGTTGTAATCAGGTTTTCGGTTTTTTGAAACACCTGCTGCGTAACCCGGTTAAGATTCCTATTTGCCCACCGCACGGCCACCTGAAAAGCAGACTTCCAATCCGGGGTCAAAAGGTCCGTAAGATCACAAAGCAACTCCTCCAAGCTAGCCTCATAATGATCCCTCAAAATAAGGTAGGTGGTGTAGCCCCAATTTTTGGCATTGCCAATTATGAGGTCCTGTGTTCTCTGTTTGGGAGAAGCTGGCTTAATGAGCTCAGCGAGGACATCCACCATCCGAGAGATCGTTCTGGGCTCTGGTTTTCCTGGTTCCAGGGGAACCTTGTCCAGGTGATGGACAGTTTTGATGGTTGCATAAATTTTACGCACCAGGCGTCCAAAAGCTGGATCAGTGGGCTGACTAGGTTCCCTTTCCCTAGGGGGAGGCCCTCTGCGGGCGGGTGAAGGGAATCCAGAGCGAACTGCTCTGGCATAAGTCGATGGCTGTGGACCAACTCGCCGGGAACGCCAACGCGGAGGCGCAGGCCGGGTAGGGTGTGAAAACTGAGGCCTCTGCCTAAAAGCAGAAGGTCTAGCACGGGCCATCCGACTAGGCTCACCCGGCGGTGGGCCCCGTTGGGGTTGGCGGAATCTCCTCCGTCCATAACGGACCTCCGTCCACCCGTCAGCCATTCTTTTTTTTGGTTTTTCCTCACTGAAGATGTTTTTTTTCTTTTTTTACAGGGAGGCAAACAACTAAAAGAGGGTTTCCAAACGGGAAACTTGACGTAAACGTAAAGGTAAGTGTTTTTTTATTTTTTTGGAATTTTTTAATTTTTTTATTTATTTTCCAATTTTTTAGAAAAATAAAAATATATAAATAAAAAGATCAAGTTTTTTATTTGTGTGTAGAGCAATGAATTAAATGAAGTGTGCCGTGACAACGTTTCGACCCATTAAGGTCTTCTTCAGGTCTGGCACACATAGAATGCAAGATGTTATCACGTCGGCAGTCTGTGCTCAACTGAATCAGAGAGTGGAGGGAGCCTGCTTATATAGTAAGTTGGCTCCGCCCCCCAGCAAAAAGGCTGAACTCAATTTTAGAACTTGTAGATAAGTAAATCAAAGGTTTTTGTGATTTGTGTATTATTAAAACAGTAAAGATAAGTAGTAATAGCGTTGTTTTTGTAGATTTTTGGGTTTTTAGTTAGTTTTTTTTAATTATTATTTAATTTTCTAATGTTTTTTGTATTTTTTTGTTTTTTTTTCAGGTTTTTGTAGATGAATATATAAGAAAGGTAAGTAATATAATTATTTTGTTTGTTTTTGTTTTTATGTTTTGATAGATGAATATATAAAAAAAAGTAAGTAATATAATTATTTTGTTTGTTTTTGTTTTTATGTTTTGATCAGGTAAGTAAAGTAACGGTAAGTAGAAATTATTAATGTTTGTTTGTTTTTTTTTCTTTGTTTTTGTTTTTATGTTTTTAACAGGTAAGTAAAGTAAAGGTAAGTGAAAATTATTTTTTTTTTTTTTTTTTTTTTTTTTTTTTTTTTTTTTTTTTTTTTTTTTTTTCGGTTAGTAAGGTAAAGGTTAGTAAAGGTTATTTTTTTGTTCTTTTTTTAGTTTTTTTCACAGGTTAACAGGTAAGTAAGGTAAAGGTAAGTAAAGGTTATTTTTTGTTCTTTTTTTAGTTTTTTTTCCGGTTAACAGGTAAGTAAGGTAAAGGTAAGTAAAGGTTATTTTTTTGTTCTTTTTTTAGTTTTTTTTCGGTTAACAGGTAAGTAAGGTAAAGGTAAGTAAAGGTTATTTTTTTGTTCTTTTTTTTCAGGTTTTTTTCAGGTTTAGCAGGTGAGTAAGGTAAAGGTAAGTAAAGGTTATTTTTTTATTCTTTTTTTAGG
Source organism: Fundulus heteroclitus (assembly GCF_011125445.2). Taxonomy (NCBI): domain Eukaryota; kingdom Metazoa; phylum Chordata; class Actinopteri; order Cyprinodontiformes; family Fundulidae; genus Fundulus; species Fundulus heteroclitus. The sequence continues at coordinate 17,835 of NW_023397457.1, read as the reverse complement.
TTTTTTCCACAGGTTAACAGGTAAGTAGGTAAAGGTAAGTAAAGTAGGTAAAGGTAAGTAAAGGTTAACCAGGTAAGTAATTTGGAACTGGGGCTTGGGGTTAGGATTAGGATAAAACGTTTGAGGGTTAGGTTTAGGACCAGATTTGATATTAGGGATAGAATAGGAGGTTAGGTTTAGGTTTAGATTGGGGTTAAGGTTAGGTCTCGATTGAGGTTAAAGGTTAACGGTTAGGATAAGGATAGAATCAGATTGAGGGTTTGAGATTAGAGTTAGGTTTAGGGATCAGGAACAAGGTTAGGGTTAGGTTAGGAGTGGGGCAAGGTTTTTAAGTCCAGATCAGATTAGATTTTGGGTTTTAGTTAGTCGGCATTTTTGCCCTGACTAACCGATCTGCTAGATTTCTGTTTCTTTTGTAGGCAAAAATGAGTTGTGTGTCTGGAAGTAGGTTTGTTTTTTGTATTAAATTTGTGTAATTGGTTCTATATCGTTTGTTTAAAGATTTACTGATCGTTGAATAAGTCGTAATTAGGGGAATGATGTTATGATTGGGCTGTTTTTGTTTAGGTAAGTGATAAGTTTTTAAACAGTTTCGTAAAAAGGGTCGAGTATAACCCCTGCCCCTCAATGCCCGAAATAGGGTCCCAACCGCTTCTGAAAAATAGTGCTGATTTGTACAAATCCGACTGAATCTCAACAATTGAGATTTAACAATACCTTTGAATGCATGTTTAGGATGAAAGCTTTTTTTGTGAAGTAGTGAATGTGTGTCAGTTTTTTTGAAATATACTTTGATGTCTAATTTTCCGGATTCATGAAATTCGGGTCCTTTTATAGTTGTAGTGTCCAAAAAGTCAATCGAATTTTCCTGAATTTCGGCCGTTAATTGGATGGAGGGATCCTCGGAATTTAAGGTGTCAACAAATTCCTGGAATTCTTCCTGGGACCCCTCCCAGATACCCCAAATATCATCCAGGTACCGCAGATATTTAGTGGGGGCCTTTTTGCATTTCTGCAAGGCATGCTTTTCCCAATTGGCCATGAAAATATTTGCGTAGGCCGGCGCAAATTTCTTACCCATCGCCGTGCCTTTAATCTGTAAATAAAATTTGTTATCAAACACAAAATCATTCCTAACTAGGTTTATTTTCAATAGGGCTAAGAGTTCATCATCGGGGCGTGCGGGATCCGGGTGGGCTTTGAAAATCTGTCTCACACACTCAATACCCGCCTCTATGGGAATATTTGTATAGAGGCTTGAAACGTCCATAGTGAAGAGGAAGCAGGACGTGGGAAGGACCAGGTTACGGACGATGTCCACGAAGTGGTAAGTGTCTTTAAGGTAAGCCGGATGCATCGTCGACAAGGGATTCAGATAGTGATCCAAAAACTCAGCGGTGTAATATGTCTCGCTGTCGCAATCGGAGACAATCGGTCTCCCTTGTGGAACCTTGAAAGGTATTGTCCACTTTTGAGGGGGTTTATGAATTTTAGGGAGTATGTAAAATAGTCTTTGTCGTGGTTTCTTGTTTCCCAATAAATATTGGTGTTGTTTGGAATTTATGAATTTTTTTGTTTTTAAACTATGAAGTATTTTAGCCACCATGGGTATGGTTTCTTGAAATATAGGTTTGTCCAATTGTTGATAATACTTTTTGTCATTCAATTGTCTATGTACTTCCAATTTGTATTGTTCCTTCCCCATGATGACAACTGCCGACCCCTTATCGGCAGGCTTAAGAATAATATCTGTATTTTTTTGTAGGTCCCTAAGTTCTTTAACTTCCTGTAAGGTAAGGTTACATTGTTCGTGGTATGGATGATAATGTTTTGTAAATATTTCCCAATCTTTTTCAACTAAGGTCCCAACCTGGTAAGGCAGTTCCGCCAATGATGGGGACCAGGTAGTCGTCGGCATGAAAGGTAAGGGGGTACTATTGCTGTTTTTAAAGAATGTAGCTATTTTTAACCTTCTATGATATTGTTTTAAATCATTTTCTAATTGTGACTGTTGTCCCCTAGCCAAATCAAGGGTGGGAATGAAGGATAGTCCCCTACTGAGGAGGCTATGTTGTGCCTCCGTGAGGTGAAAATTATCTGCCAATACTACAACCTGCTTGGTGGCATGGAGTGTACTAGGCTGCGCCCCCCCTGGGTTGAGATTTAGGGGGTCTTGCCGTTTAAAAAGACCATCCAGTGGTCCAGGATAGCTACAGCTGTCTCTTTTGTCCAATGGACATCATCCTTCTGTGTCTGGAACAGATTCTGTGGTAAGAGAGGGATATGGGGCATGTTGTTCAGGATATGAACATTGAGAATGTCTAAGTTTTCTTGATCGGATTCCGGGAGTTCTGGAGAATAGTTCACCAGCGGAATCCAAACGTCAGCCCTTGGAAACTGTTTCTTGGTTGCTCTGAAAGCACCCTGCAGATTTTTAATTGTAGTTTCCCTGCATTTGTTAGTTCGGCTATTAATGCCAAAGGCTAAAATAACCTTTTCCACCTCAAAATCCACTGGTGGAATGGTTTTCTCCATCAACGCTTGAGCGTGTCTGAAATGTGCTCCAGGGAAACTATCTATTTGTAAATGGGGATAGCTGTGGCCTGGACATAGCGCCACATTTGAATCTCCCACTATTACCCATTTTTTCTCGACCTTTAGGTTCCATAGGGTCAATTTTCTCTGGGTATTAGGGTGCCTCAATGGCCAAAAGAGGTTTTGGTCAGGGGAGGCGGAGCGGTCCGAGGAGTGGTCAAGGGGTTCCCCAGGCCCAGCGATTTCCATGTCCTGATCCCGATGTTCCCCCTGGGCCTGCCTCTGCCTTTCCTCCTCTCTCTCCCTCTCTTCTCTCTCTTCATCGGCCTGTAGTGCATCAAAAATAGCCTCCAATTCGGAGTACTCTGAGGGATGTGGGTCTACCGCCTCTGTGGTGAAATCCAACAAAAGATCCGCCGCAGGTGGCTCCGGATTGAGGGTCTTGCGTGGTACTCTTTGTTGCAGAGGTACAGGTGTCGAGATGTGGTAGACCTCCCTCATTGGTGTAGGCTCCGGGGCCTCTGCGTCCGTCCTTGTTACAACGGTAACCTCAGTGGTTTGTGGTTGCGGTGAGGCCCGTTTGTGGGGCACTGTGGCTGGCTGCTCCTGTGATCCCCCCACTCCAACATTTCGTGTTGCAACACTAGTCTCTGTCATAGTTGTGACAGATTTCATGGTGCGGGGTAATGGTGGTGGGGCCTGTGGAATAGGCAGTGGAGCTGGCTGCACCTGTTGAATTGCCCCTACAATGTTCTGCTCATCTGGCTCCGCTTCAGATGGGGCAGGCGCGGCAGCTGTATTTGGGGTGGCCATCCGGGTTGTAATCAGGTTTTCGGTTTTTTGAAACACCTGCTGCGTAACCCGGTTAAGATTCCTATTTGCCCACCGCACGGCCACCTGAAAAGCAGACTTCCAATCCGGGGTCAAAAGGTCCGTAAGATCACAAAGCAACTCCTCCAAGCTAGCCTCATAATGATCCCTCAAAATAAGGTAGGTGGTGTAGCCCCAATTTTTGGCATTGCCAATTATGAGGTCCTGTGTTCTCTGTTTGGGAGAAGCTGGCTTAATGAGCTCAGCGAGGACATCCACCATCCGAGAGATCGTTCTGGGCTCTGGTTTTCCTGGTTCCAGGGGAACCTTGTCCAGGTGATGGACAGTTTTGATGGTTGCATAAATTTTACGCACCAGGCGTCCAAAAGCTGGATCAGTGGGCTGACTAGGTTCCCTTTCCCTAGGGGGAGGCCCTCTGCGGGCGGGTGAAGGGAATCCAGAGCGAACTGCTCTGGCATAAGTCGATGGCTGTGGACCAACTCGCCGGGAACGCCAACGCGGAGGCGCAGGCCGGGTAGGGTGTGAAAACTGAGGCCTCTGCCTAAAAGCAGAAGGTCTAGCACGGGCCATCCGACTAGGCTCACCCGGCGGTGGGCCCCGTTGGGGTTGGCGGAATCTCCTCCGTCCATAACGGACCTCCGTCCACCCGTCAGCCATTCTTTTTTTTGGTTTTTCCTCACTGAAGATGTTTTTTTTCTTTTTTTACAGGGAGGCAAACAACTAAAAGAGGGTTTCCAAACGGGAAACTTGACGTAAACGTAAAGGTAAGTGTTTTTTTATTTTTTTGGAATTTTTTAATTTTTTTATTTATTTTCCAATTTTTTAGAAAAATAAAAATATATAAATAAAAAGATCAAGTTTTTTATTTGTGTGTAGAGCAATGAATTAAATGAAGTGTGCCGTGACAACGTTTCGACCCATTAAGGTCTTCTTCAGGTCTGGCACACATAGAATGCAAGATGTTATCACGTCGGCAGTCTGTGCTCAACTGAATCAGAGAGTGGAGGGAGCCTGCTTATATAGTAAGTTGGCTCCGCCCCCCAGCAAAAAGGCTGAACTCAATTTTAGAACTTGTAGATAAGTAAATCAAAGGTTTTTGTGATTTGTGTATTATTAAAACAGTAAAGATAAGTAGTAATAGCGTTGTTTTTGTAGATTTTTGGGTTTTTAGTTAGTTTTTTTTTAATTATTATTTAATTTTCTAATGTTTTTTGTATTTTTTTGTTTTTTTTCAGGTTTTTGTAGATGAATATATAAGAAAGGTAAGTAATATAATTATTTTGTTTGTTTTTGTTTTTATGTTTTGATAGATGAATATATAAAAAAAAGTAAGTAATATAATTATTTTGTTTGTTTTTGTTTTTATGTTTTGATCAGGTAAGTAAAGTAACGGTAAGTAGAAATTATTAATGTTTGTTTGTTTTTTTTCTTTGTTTTTGTTTTTATGTTTTTAACAGGTAAGTAAAGTAAAGGTAAGTGAAAATTATTTTTTTTTTTTTTTTTTTTTTTTTTTTTTTTTTTTTTTTTTTTTTTTCGGTTAGTAAGGTAAAGGTTAGTAAAGGTTATTTTTTTGTTCTTTTTTTAGTTTTTTTCACAGGTTAACAGGTAAGTAAGGTAAAGGTAAGTAAAGGTTATTTTTTGTTCTTTTTTTAGTTTTTTTTCCGGTTAACAGGTAAGTAAGGTAAAGGTAAGTAAAGGTTATTTTTTTGTTCTTTTTTTAGTTTTTTTTCGGTTAACAGGTAAGTAAGGTAAAGGTAAGTAAAGGTTATTTTTTTGTTCTTTTTTTTCAGGTTTTTTTCAGGTTTAGCAGGTGAGTAAGGTAAAGGTAAGTAAAGGTTATTTTTTTATTCTTTTTTTAGGTTTTTTCCACAGGTTAACAGGTAAGTAGGTAAAGGTAAGTAAAGTAGGTAAAGGTAAGTAAAGGTTAACCAGGTAAGTAATTTGGAACTGGGGCTTGGGGTTAGGATTAGGATAAAACGTTTGAGGGTTAGGTTTAGGACCAGATTTGATATTAGGGATAGAATAGGAGGTTAGGTTTAGGTTTAGATTGGGGTTAAGGTTAGGTCTCGATTGAGGTTAAAGGTTAACGGTTAGGATAAGGATAGAATCAGATTGAGGGTTTGAGATTAGAGTTAGGTTTAGGGATCAGGAACAAGGTTAGGGTTAGGTTAGGAGTGGGGCAAGGTTTTTAAGTCCAGATCAGATTAGATTTTGGGTTTTAGTTAGTCGGCATTTTTGCCCTGACTAACCGATCTGCTAGATTTCTGTTTCTTTTGTAGGCAAAAATGAGTTGTGTGTCTGGAAGTAGGTTTGTTTTTTGTATTAAATTTGTGTAATTGGTTCTATATCGTTTGTTTAAAGATTTACTGATCGTTGAATAAGTCGTAATTAGGGGAATGATGTTATGATTGGGCTGTTTTTGTTTAGGTAAGTGATAAGTTTTTAAACAGTTTCGTAAAAAGGGTCGAGTATAACCCCTGCCCCTCAATGCCCGAAATAGGGTCCCAACCGCTTCTGAAAAATAGTGCTGATTTGTACAAATCCGACTGAATCTCAACAATTGAGATTTAACAATACCTTTGAATGCATGTTTAGGATGAAAGCTTTTTTTGTGAAGTAGTGAATGTGTGTCAGTTTTTTTGAAATATACTTTGATGTCTAATTTTCCGGATTCATGAAATTCGGGTCCTTTTATAGTTGTAGTGTCCAAAAAGTCAATCGAATTTTCCTGAATTTCGGCCGTTAATTGGATGGAGGGATCCTCGGAATTTAAGGTGTCAACAAATTCCTGGAATTCTTCCTGGGACCCCTCCCAGATACCCCAAATATCATCCAGGTACCGCAGATATTTAGTGGGGGCCTTTTTGCATTTCTGCAAGGCATGCTTTTCCCAATTGGCCATGAAAATATTTGCGTAGGCCGGCGCAAATTTCTTACCCATCGCCGTGCCTTTAATCTGTAAATAAAATTTGTTATCAAACACAAAATCATTCCTAACTAGGTTTATTTTCAATAGGGCTAAGAGTTCATCATCGGGGCGTGCGGGATCCGGGTGGGCTTTGAAAATCTGTCTCACACACTCAATACCCGCCTCTATGGGAATATTTGTATAGAGGCTTGAAACGTCCATAGTGAAGAGGAAGCAGGACGTGGGAAGGACCAGGTTACGGACGATGTCCACGAAGTGGTAAGTGTCTTTAAGGTAAGCCGGATGCATCGTCGACAAGGGATTCAGATAGTGATCCAAAAACTCAGCGGTGTAATATGTCTCGCTGTCGCAATCGGAGACAATCGGTCTCCCTTGTGGAACCTTGAAAGGTATTGTCCACTTTTGAGGGGGTTTATGAATTTTAGGGAGTATGTAAAATAGTCTTTGTCGTGGTTTCTTGTTTCCCAATAAATATTGGTGTTGTTTGGAATTTATGAATTTTTTTGTTTTTAAACTATGAAGTATTTTAGCCACCATGGGTATGGTTTCTTGAAATATAGGTTTGTCCAATTGTTGATAATACTTTTTGTCATTCAATTGTCTATGTACTTCCAATTTGTATTGTTCCTTCCCCATGATGACAACTGCCGACCCCTTATCGGCAGGCTTAAGAATAATATCTGTATTTTTTTGTAGGTCCCTAAGTTCTTTAACTTCCTGTAAGGTAAGGTTACATTGTTCGTGGTATGGATGATAATGTTTTGTAAATATTTCCCAATCTTTTTCAACTAAGGTCCCAACCTGGTAAGGCAGTTCCGCCAATGATGGGGACCAGGTAGTCGTCGGCATGAAAGGTAAGGGGGTACTATTGCTGTTTTTAAAGAATGTAGCTATTTTTAACCTTCTATGATATTGTTTTAAATCATTTTCTAATTGTGACTGTTGTCCCCTAGCCAAATCAAGGGTGGGAATGAAGGATAGTCCCCTACTGAGGAGGCTATGTTGTGCCTCCGTGAGGTGAAAATTATCTGCCAATACTACAACCTGCTTGGTGGCATGGAGTGTACTAGGCTGCGCCCCCCCTGGGTTGAGATTTAGGGGGTCTTGCCGTTTAAAAAGACCATCCAGTGGTCCAGGATAGCTACAGCTGTCTCTTTTGTCCAATGGACATCATCCTTCTGTGTCTGGAACAGATTCTGTGGTAAGAGAGGGATATGGGGCATGTTGTTCAGGATATGAACATTGAGAATGTCTAAGTTTTCTTGATCGGATTCCGGGAGTTCTGGAGAATAGTTCACCAGCGGAATCCAAACGTCAGCCCTTGGAAACTGTTTCTTGGTTGCTCTGAAAGCACCCTGCAGATTTTTAATTGTAGTTTCCCTGCATTTGTTAGTTCGGCTATTAATGCCAAAGGCTAAAATAACCTTTTCCACCTCAAAATCCACTGGTGGAATGGTTTTCTCCATCAACGCTTGAGCGTGTCTGAAATGTGCTCCAGGGAAACTATCTATTTGTAAATGGGGATAGCTGTGGCCTGGACATAGCGCCACATTTGAATCTCCCACTATTACCCATTTTTTCTCGACCTTTAGGTTCCATAGGGTCAATTTTCTCTGGGTATTAGGGTGCCTCAATGGCCAAAAGAGGTTTTGGTCAGGGGAGGCGGAGCGGTCCGAGGAGTGGTCAAGGGGTTCCCCAGGCCCAGCGATTTCCATGTCCTGATCCCGATGTTCCCCCTGGGCCTGCCTCTGCCTTTCCTCCTCTCTCTCCCTCTCTTCTCTCTCTTCATCGGCCTGTAGTGCATCAAAAATAGCCTCCAATTCGGAGTACTCTGAGGGATGTGGGTCTACCGCCTCTGTGGTGAAATCCAACAAAAGATCCGCCGCAGGTGGCTCCGGATTGAGGGTCTTGCGTGGTACTCTTTGTTGCAGAGGTACAGGTGTCGAGATGTGGTAGACCTCCCTCATTGGTGTAGGCTCCGGGGCCTCTGCGTCCGTCCTTGTTACAACGGTAACCTCAGTGGTTTGTGGTTGCGGTGAGGCCCGTTTGTGGGGCACTGTGGCTGGCTGCTCCTGTGATCCCCCCACTCCAACATTTCGTGTTGCAACACTAGTCTCTGTCATAGTTGTGACAGATTTCATGGTGCGGGGTAATGGTGGTGGGGCCTGTGGAATAGGCAGTGGAGCTGGCTGCACCTGTTGAATTGCCCCTACAATGTTCTGCTCATCTGGCTCCGCTTCAGATGGGGCAGGCGCGGCAGCTGTATTTGGGGTGGCCATCCGGGTTGTAATCAGGTTTTCGGTTTTTTGAAACACCTGCTGCGTAACCCGGTTAAGATTCCTATTTGCCCACCGCACGGCCACCTGAAAAGCAGACTTCCAATCCGGGGTCAAAAGGTCCGTAAGATCACAAAGCAACTCCTCCAAGCTAGCCTCATAATGATCCCTCAAAATAAGGTAGGTGGTGTAGCCCCAATTTTTGGCATTGCCAATTATGAGGTCCTGTGTTCTCTGTTTGGGAGAAGCTGGCTTAATGAGCTCAGCGAGGACATCCACCATCCGAGAGATCGTTCTGGGCTCTGGTTTTCCTGGTTCCAGGGGAACCTTGTCCAGGTGATGGACAGTTTTGATGGTTGCATAAATTTTACGCACCAGGCGTCCAAAAGCTGGATCAGTGGGCTGACTAGGTTCCCTTTCCCTAGGGGGAGGCCCTCTGCGGGCGGGTGAAGGGAATCCAGAGCGAACTGCTCTGGCATAAGTCGATGGCTGTGGACCAACTCGCCGGGAACGCCAACGCGGAGGCGCAGGCCGGGTAGGGTGTGAAAACTGAGGCCTCTGCCTAAAAGCAGAAGGTCTAGCACGGGCCATCCGACTAGGCTCACCCGGCGGTGGGCCCCGTTGGGGTTGGCGGAATCTCCTCCGTCCATAACGGACCTCCGTCCACCCGTCAGCCATTCTTTTTTTTGGTTTTTCCTCACTGAAGATGTTTTTTTTCTTTTTTTACAGGGAGGCAAACAACTAAAAGAGGGTTTCCAAACGGGAAACTTGACGTAAACGTAAAGGTAAGTGTTTTTTTATTTTTTTGGAATTTTTTAATTTTTTTATTTATTTTCCAATTTTTTAGAAAAATAAAAATATATAAATAAAAAGATCAAGTTTTTTATTTGTGTGTAGAGCAATGAATTAAATGAAGTGTGCCGTGACAACGTTTCGACCCATTAAGGTCTTCTTCAGGTCTGGCACACATAGAATGCAAGATGTTATCACGTCGGCAGTCTGTGCTCAACTGAATCAGAGAGTGGAGGGAGCCTGCTTATATAGTAAGTTGGCTCCGCCCCCCAGCAAAAAGGCTGAACTCAATTTTAGAACTTGTAGATAAGTAAATCAAAGGTTTTTGTGATTTGTGTATTATTAAAACAGTAAAGATAAGTAGTAATAGCGTTGTTTTTGTAGATTTTTGGGTTTTTAGTTAGTTTTTTTTAATTATTATTTAATTTTCTAATGTTTTTTGTATTTTTTTGTTTTTTTTCAGGTTTTTGTAGATGAATATATAAGAAAGGTAAGTAATATAATTATTTTGTTTGTTTTTGTTTTTATGTTTTGATAGATGAATATATAAAAAAAAGTAAGTAATATAATTATTTTGTTTGTTTTTGTTTTTATGTTTTGATCAGGTAAGTAAAGTAACGGTAAGTAGAAATTATTAATGTTTGTTTGTTTTTTTTCTTTGTTTTTGTTTTTATGTTTTTAACAGGTAAGTAAAGTAAAGGTAAGTGAAAATTATTTTTTTTTTTTTTTTTTTTTTTTTTTTTTTTTTTTTTTTTTTTTTTTTTTTTTTCGGTTAGTAAGGTAAAGGTTAGTAAAGGTTATTTTTTTGTTCTTTTTTTAGTTTTTTTCACAGGTTAACAGGTAAGTAAGGTAAAGGTAAGTAAAGGTTATTTTTTGTTCTTTTTTTAGTTTTTTTTTCCGGTTAACAGGTAAGTAAGGTAAAGGTAAGTAAAGGTTATTTTTTTGTTCTTTTTTTAGTTTTTTTTCGGTTAACAGGTAAGTAAGGTAAAGGTAAGTAAAGGTTATTTTTTTGTTCTTTTTTTTCAGGTTTTTTTCAGGTTTAGCAGGTGAGTAAGGTAAAGGTAAGTAAAGGTTATTTTTTTATTCTTTTTTTAGGTTTTTTCCACAGGTTAACAGGTAAGTAGGTAAAGGTAAGTAAAGTAGGTAAAGGTAAGTAAAGGTTAACCAGGTAAGTAATTTGGAACTGGGGCTTGGGGTTAGGATTAGGATAAAACGTTTGAGGGTTAGGTTTAGGACCAGATTTGATATTAGGGATAGAATAGGAGGTTAGGTTTAGGTTTAGATTGGGGTTAAGGTTAGGTCTCGATTGAGGTTAAAGGTTAACGGTTAGGATAAGGATAGAATCAGATTGAGGGTTTGAGATTAGAGTTAGGTTTAGGGATCAGGAACAAGGTTAGGGTTAGGTTAGGAGTGGGGCAAGGTTTTTAAGTCCAGATCAGATTAGATTTTGGGTTTTAGTTAGTCGGCATTTTTGCCCTGACTAACCGATCTGCTAGATTTCTGTTTCTTTTGTAGGCAAAAATGAGTTGTGTGTCTGGAAGTAGGTTTGTTTTTTGTATTAAATTTGTGTAATTGGTTCTATATCGTTTGTTTAAAGATTTACTGATCGTTGAATAAGTCGTAATTAGGGGAATGATGTTATGATTGGGCTGTTTTTGTTTAGGTAAGTGATAAGTTTTTAAACAGTTTCGTAAAAAGGGTCGAGTATAACCCCTGCCCCTCAATGCCCGAAATAGGGTCCCAACCGCTTCTGAAAAATAGTGCTGATTTGTACAAATCCGACTGAATCTCAACAATTGAGATTTAACAATACCTTTGAATGCATGTTTAGGATGAAAGCTTTTTTTGTGAAGTAGTGAATGTGTGTCAGTTTTTTTGAAATATACTTTGATGTCTAATTTTCCGGATTCATGAAATTCGGGTCCTTTTATAGTTGTAGTGTCCAAAAAGTCAATCGAATTTTCCTGAATTTCGGCCGTTAATTGGATGGAGGGATCCTCGGAATTTAAGGTGTCAACAAATTCCTGGAATTCTTCCTGGGACCCCTCCCAGATACCCCAAATATCATCCAGGTACCGCAGATATTTAGTGGGGGCCTTTTTGCATTTCTGCAAGGCATGCTTTTCCCAATTGGCCATGAAAATATTTGCGTAGGCCGGCGCAAATTTCTTACCCATCGCCGTGCCTTTAATCTGTAAATAAAATTTGTTATCAAACACAAAATCATTCCTAACTAGGTTTATTTTCAATAGGGCTAAGAGTTCATCATCGGGGCGTGCGGGATCCGGGTGGGCTTTGAAAATCTGTCTCACACACTCAATACCCGCCTCTATGGGAATATTTGTATAGAGGCTTGAAACGTCCATAGTGAAGAGGAAGCAGGACGTGGGAAGGACCAGGTTACGGACGATGTCCACGAAGTGGTAAGTGTCTTTAAGGTAAGCCGGATGCATCGTCGACAAGGGATTCAGATAGTGATCCAAAAACTCAGCGGTGTAATATGTCTCGCTGTCGCAATCGGAGACAATCGGTCTCCCTTGTGGAACCTTGAAAGGTATTGTCCACTTTTGAGGGGGTTTATGAATTTTAGGGAGTATGTAAAATAGTCTTTGTCGTGGTTTCTTGTTTCCCAATAAATATTGGTGTTGTTTGGAATTTATGAATTTTTTTGTTTTTAAACTATGAAGTATTTTAGCCACCATGGGTATGGTTTCTTGAAATATAGGTTTGTCCAATTGTTGATAATACTTTTTGTCATTCAATTGTCTATGTACTTCCAATTTGTATTGTTCCTTCCCCATGATGACAACTGCCGACCCCTTATCGGCAGGCTTAAGAATAATATCTGTATTTTTTTGTAGGTCCCTAAGTTCTTTAACTTCCTGTAAGGTAAGGTTACATTGTTCGTGGTATGGATGATAATGTTTTGTAAATATTTCCCAATCTTTTTCAACTAAGGTCCCAACCTGGTAAGGCAGTTCCGCCAATGATGGGGACCAGGTAGTCGTCGGCATGAAAGGTAAGGGGGGTACTATTGCTGTTTTTAAAGAATGTAGCTATTTTTAACCTTCTATGATATTGTTTTAAATCATTTTCTAATTGTGACTGTTGTCCCCTAGCCAAATCAAGGGTGGGAATGAAGGATAGTCCCCTACTGAGGAGGCTATGTTGTGCCTCCGTGAGGTGAAAATTATCTGCCAATACTACAACCTGCTTGGTGGCATGGAGTGTACTAGGCTGCGCCCCCCCTGGGTTGAGATTTAGGGGGTCTTGCCGTTTAAAAAGACCATCCAGTGGTCCAGGATAGCTACAGCTGTCTCTTTTGTCCAATGGACATCATCCTTCTGTGTCTGGAACAGATTCTGTGGTAAGAGAGGGATATGGGGCATGTTGTTCAGGATATGAACATTGAGAATGTCTAAGTTTTCTTGATCGGATTCCGGGAGTTCTGGAGAATAGTTCACCAGCGGAATCCAAACGTCAGCCCTTGGAAACTGTTTCTTGGTTGCTCTGAAAGCACCCTGCAGATTTTTAATTGTAGTTTCCCTGCATTTGTTAGTTCGGCTATTAATGCCAAAGGCTAAAATAACCTTTTCCACCTCAAAATCCACTGGTGGAATGGTTTTCTCCATCAACGCTTGAGCGTGTCTGAAATGTGCTCCAGGGAAACTATCTATTTGTAAATGGGGATAGCTGTGGCCTGGACATAGCGCCACATTTGAATCTCCCACTATTACCCATTTTTTCTCGACCTTTAGGTTCCATAGGGTCAATTTTCTCTGGGTATTAGGGTGCCTCAATGGCCAAAAGAGGTTTTGGTCAGGGGAGGCGGAGCGGTCCGAGGAGTGGTCAAGGGGTTCCCCAGGCCCAGCGATTTCCATGTCCTGATCCCGATGTTCCCCCTGGGCCTGCCTCTGCCTTTCCTCCTCTCTCTCCCTCTCTTCTCTCTCTTCATCGGCCTGTAGTGCATCAAAAATAGCCTCCAATTCGGAGTACTCTGAGGGATGTGGGTCTACCGCCTCTGTGGTGAAATCCAACAAAAGATCCGCCGCAGGTGGCTCCGGATTGAGGGTCTTGCGTGGTACTCTTTGTTGCAGAGGTACAGGTGTCGAGATGTGGTAGACCTCCCTCATTGGTGTAGGCTCCGGGGCCTCTGCGTCCGTCCTTGTTACAACGGTAACCTCAGTGGTTTGTGGTTGCGGTGAGGCCCGTTTGTGGGGCACTGTGGCTGGCTGCTCCTGTGATCCCCCCACTCCAACATTTCGTGTTGCAACACTAGTCTCTGTCATAGTTGTGACAGATTTCATGGTGCGGGGTAATGGTGGTGGGGCCTGTGGAATAGGCAGTGGAGCTGGCTGCACCTGTTGAATTGCCCCTACAATGTTCTGCTCATCTGGCTCCGCTTCAGATGGGGCAGGCGCGGCAGCTGTATTTGGGGTGGCCATCCGGGTTGTAATCAGGTTTTCGGTTTTTTTGAAACACCTGCTGCGTAACCCGGTTAAGATTCCTATTTGCCCACCGCACGGCCACCTGAAAAGCAGACTTCCAATCCGGGGTCAAAAGGTCCGTAAGATCACAAAGCAACTCCTCCAAGCTAGCCTCATAATGATCCCTCAAAATAAGGTAGGTGGTGTAGCCCCAATTTTGGCATTGCCAATTATGAGGTCCTGTGTTCTCTGTTTGGGAGAAGCTGGCTTAATGAGCTCAGCGAGGACATCCACCATCCGAGAGATCGTTCTGGGCTCTGGTTTCCTGGTTCCAGGGGAACCTTGTCCAGGTGATGGACAGTTTTGATGGTTGCATAAATTTACGCACCAGGCGTCCAAAAGCTGGATCAGTGGGCTGACTAGGTTCCCTTTCCCTAGGGGGAGGCCCTCTGCGGGCGGGTGAAGGGAATCCAGAGCGAACTGCTCTGGCATAAGTCGATGGCTGTGGACCAACTCGCCGGGAACGCCAACGCGGAGGCGCAGGCCGGGTCAGGGTAGGGTGTGAAAACTGAGGCCTCTGCCTAAAAGCAGAAGGTCTAGCACGGGCCATCCGACTAGGCTCACCCGGCGGTGGGCCCCGTTGGGGTTGGCGGAATCTCCTCCGTCCATAACGGACCTCCGTCCACCCGTCAGCCATTCTTTTTTTTGGTTTTTTCCTCACTGAAGATGTTTTTTTTCTTTTTTTACAGGGAGGCAAACAACTAAAAGAGGGTTTCCAAACGGGAAACTTGACGTAAACGTAAAGGTAAGTGTTTTTTTTATTTTTTTGGAATTTTTTAATTTTTTATTTATTTTCCAATTTTTTAGAAAAATAAAAATATATAAATAAAAAGATCAAGTTTTTTATTTGTGTGTAGAGCAATGAATTAAATGAAGTGTGCCGTGACAACGTTTCGACCCATTAAGGTCTTCTTCAGGTCTGGCACACATAGAATGCAAGATGTTATCACGTCGGCCAGTCTGTGCTCAACTGAATCAGAGAGTGGAGGGAGCCTGCTTATATAGTAAGTTGGCTCCGCCCCCCAGCAAAAAGGCTGAACTCAATTTTAGAACTTGTAGATAAGTAAATCAAAGGTTTTTGTGATTTGTGTGTATTATTAAAACAGTAAAGATAAGTAGTAATAGCGTTGTTTTTGTAGATTTTTGGGTTTTTAGTTAGTTTTTTTTTAATTATTATTTAATTTTCTAATGTTTTTTGTATTTTTTTGTTTTTTTTTCAGGTTTTTTGTAGATGAATATATAAGAAAGGTAAGTAATATAATTATTTTGTTTGTTTTTGTTTTTATGTTTTGATAGATGAATATATAAAAAAAGTAAGTAATATAATTATTTGTTTGTTTTTGTTTTTATGTTTTGATCAGGTAAGTAAAGTAACGGTACGTAGAAATTATTAATGTTTGTTTGTTTTTTTTCTTTGTTTTTGTTTTTATGTTTTTAACAGGTAAGTAAAGTAAAGGTAAGTGAAAATATTTTTTTTTTTTTTTTTTTTTTTTTTTTTTTTTTTTTTTTTTTTTTTTTTTTTTTTTTTTCGGTTAGTAAGGTAAAGGTTAGTAAAGGTTATTTTTTTGTTCTTTTTTTAGTTTTTTTCACAGGTTAACAGGTAAGTAAGGTAAAGGTAAGTAAAGGTTATTTTTTGTTCTTTTTTTAGTTTTTTTTCCGGTTAACAGGTAAGTAAGGTAAAGGTAAGTAAGGTTATTTTTTTGTTCTTTTTTTAGTTTTTTTTCGGGTTAACAGGTAAGTAAGGTAAAGGTAAGTAAAGGTTATTTTTTTGTTCTTTTTTTTCAGGTTTTTTTCAGGTTTAGCAGGTGAGTAAGGTAAAGGTAAGTAAAGGTTATTTTTTTATTCTTTTTTTAGGTTTTTTCCACAGGTTAACAGGTAAGTAGGTAAAGGTAAGTAAAGTAGGTAAAGGTAAGTAAAGGTTAACCAGGTAAGTAATTTGGAACTGGGGCTTGGGGTTAGGATTAGGATAAAACGTTTGAGGGTTAGGTTTAGGACCAGATTTGATATTAGGGATAGAATAGGAGGTTAGGTTTAGGTTTAGATTGGGGTTAAGGTTAGGTCTCGATTGAGGTTAAAGGTAACGGTTAGGATAAGGATAGAATCAGATTGAGGGTTGAGATTAGAGTTAGGTTTAGGGATCAGGAACAAGGTTAGGGTTAGGTTAGGAGTGGGGCAAGGTTTTTTAAGTCCAGATCAGATTAGATTTTGGGTTTTAGTTAGTCGGCATTTTTGCCCCTGACTAACCGATCTGCTAGATTTCTGTTTCTTTTGTAGGCAAAAATGAGTTGTGTGTCTGGAAGTAGGTTTGTTTTTTGTATTAAATTTGTTGTAATTGGTTCTATATCGTTTGTTTTAAAGATTTACTGATCGTTGAATAAGCTCGTAATTAGGGGAATGATGTTATGATTGGGCTGTTTTTGTTTAGGTAAGTGATAAGTTTTTTAAACAGTTTCGTAAAAAGGGTCGAGTATAACCCCTGCCCCTCAATGCCCGAAATAGGGTCCCAACCGCTTCTGAAAAATAGTGCTGATTTGTACAAATCCGACTGAATCTCAACAATTGAGATTTAACAATACCTTTGAATGCATGTTTAGGATGAAAGCTTTTTTTGTGAAGTAGTGATGTGTGTCAGTTTTTTTGAAATATACTTTGATGTCTAATTTTCCGGATTCATGAAATTCGGGTCCTTTTATAGTTGTAGTGTCCAAAAAGTCAATCGAATTTTCCTGAATTTCGGCCGTTAATTGGATGGAGGGATCCTCGGAATTTAAGGTGTCAACAAATTCCTGGAATTCTTCCTGGGACCCTCCCAGATACCCCAAATATCATCCAGGTACCGCAGATATTTAGTGGGGGCCTTTTTGCATTTCTGCAAGGCATGCTTTTCCCAATTGGCCATGAAAATATTTGCGTAGGCCGGCGCAAATTTCTTACCCATCGCCGTGCCTTTAATCTGTAAAATAAAATTTGTTATCAAACACAAAATCATTCCTAACTAGGTTTATTTTCAATAGGGCTAAGAGTTCATCATCGGGGCGTGCGGGATCCGGGTGGGCTTTGAAAATCTGTCTCACACACTCAATACCCGCCTCTATGGGAATATTTGTATAGAGGCTTGAAACGTCCATAGTGAAGAGGAAGCAGGACGTGGGAAGGACCAGGTTACGGACGATGTCCACGAAGTGGTAAGTGTCTTTAAGGTAAGCCGGATGCATCGTCGACAAGGGATTCAGATAGTGATCCAAAACTCAGCATGTAGTGTAATATGTCTCGCTGTCGCAATCGGAGACAATCGGTCTCCCTTGTGGAACCTTGAAAGGTATTGTCCACTTTTGAGGGGGTTATGAATTTTAGGGAGTATTGTAAAATAGTCTTTGTCGTGGTTTCTTGTTTCCCAATAAATATTGGTGTTGTTGGAATTTATGAATTTTTTTTGTTTTTAAAAACTATGAAGTATTTTAGCCACCATGGGTATGGTTTCTTGAAATATAGGTTTGTCCAATTGTTGATAATACTTTTTGTCATTCAATTGTCTTTACTTCCAATTTGTATTGTTCCTTCCCCATGATGACAACTGCCGACCCCTTATCGGCAGGCTTAAGAATAATATCTGTATTTTTTTGTAGGTCCCTAAGTTCTTAACTTCCTGTAAGGTAAGGTTACATTGTTCGTGGTATGGATGATAATGTTTTGTAAATATTTCCCAATCTTTTTCAACTAAGGTCCCAACCTGGTAAGGCAGTTCCGCCAATGATGGGGACCAGGTAGTCGTCGGCATGAAAGGTAGGGGTGGGGGTAGGTTACTATTGCTGTTTTTAAAGAATGTAGCTATTTTTAACCTTCTATGATATTGTTTTAAAATCATTTTCTAATTGTGACTGTTGTCCCTAGCCAAATCAAGGTGGGAATGAAGGATAGTCCCCTACTGAGGAGGCATGTTGTGCCTCGTGAGGTGAAAATTATCTGCCAATACTACAACCTAGCG
>NW_023397456.1:0-27226 GCF_011125445.2 Fundulus heteroclitus | reverse complement strand
TATAAGGGAACCAAGTTGATTGTATCAAAGTCTTGACAAGCAGCATTCACTCCTGAAGAAGCATAGAGCCACAAGGAGAGGGGTGCATTGTCCATGGCTTTGCAGCAATCCCTCATACTGAGCAAGCATTAAGTGACAGCGGAAAGAAAAACTCCCCATTAACGGGAAGGAAAAAACCTCCAGCAGAACAGGCTCAGTATGAACGGTCATCTGCCTCGACCGACTGGGGGTTACAGAAGACAGAGCAGAGACACAATGAGAGGGACAAAAAAGCACAGAAGCACAGATTGATCCAGTAATCTGTTCTACATTAGATGGTAATAGCGGGTGATCTGTCTTCCCTAGATGATGCCAACAGCTAACAGAACGCCAGACCAGGTGTACCTATTGTGAAAAAAAGAGTGACAACAAAAAGTTAAAAGCTGAAATGAGGACAAGCAATGTAAAACTGGAGAACAGTAGAGCTCAGTAGAGTGAGAAATAGTCTACCCTAATGTCCTCCGATAGCCTAAGCCTATAGCAGCATAACTATAGAGGTAGCTCAGGGTTTTAAGCCGAGTCTTAAAGTAGACATGGTGTCTGCCTCACAGACCAAAACTGGGAGTTGGTTCCACAGCAGAGGAGCCTGATAACTAAAAGATCTGTCTCCCATTCTACTTTTAGGAACCACCAGTAGACCTGCAGTCTGAGAACAAAGTGCTCTGTTAGGAACATATGGGGTAATCAGAGCTCTGATATATGATGGAGCTTGATTAATAAGGGCTTTATATGTTTGAAGAAAGAATTTTAAATTCTATTCTTGATTTAACAGGAAGCCAATGAAGGGAAGCTAAATTTGGAGAAATATGATCCATCTTGTTGATTTTCATCAGCACTCTGCTGCAGCATTTTGGATCAGCTGAAGACTTTGAACTGCATTTTCTGGACTTCCTGATAGTAAAGAATTACAATAGTCCATCCTTAAAGTAACAAATGCATGGACTAGTTTTTCAGCACCACCCCTGGACAGAATGTTTCTAAATTTGGCAATATTCCGGAGGTGAAAAAAGAAACTCTGGAAACCTGTTTAATATGGGATTTAAATGAGATGACTTGGTAAAAAAAAAACACCAAGATATTTTTTTTTATTATTACCAGAGGCCAAGTTAATGCCATCCAGATTAAGTGATTGATTAAGAAGTTTTTTTTTTGAGGACTCTGGTCCAAAGACTACAACTTCGGTCTTGTCAGAATTTAAATGCAGGAAATTTAAAGTGATCCAGGTTTTGATGTCATCAAGACATGCCTGTAGTCGAAGTAATTGATTGGATTCATCAGGAGTTATGGATAAATATAGCTGAGTGTCATCAGCATAACAGTGGAAAATTAATCCCATGCTGTCTGATAAATTAGAAGCATATATTATAGTAAAGAGAATTGGTCCAACGACTGAACCCTGTGATACCACAAGTGACCCTAGAGTTTGAAGAAGATTTATATTAACATGAAAAACTGGAATCTGTCGATAGATAAAATTTAAACCTGCCTAATGCTTTTCCCTAATCCCTACAGTATGCTCAAGTCTTGGTACAAGTCTAATTTGTGATCAACTGTATCAAATGCAGCACTGAGATCTAACGGGACAAGTATAGACACAAGTCCATTATCTGAGGCCATGAGAATATCATTAGTGACCTTCACCAGAGGTTTCAGTGCTATGATGAGCTCTGAAGCCTGACTGACACTCCTCAAGTAGGTCATTACTTTGTAAATGTTTACAAAGTTGATTAGCAACTACTTTCTCAAAAACTTAGATAGAAGATAGATATAGGTCTGTTTATTTATTAATCATGTTGATCAAGAGATGGTTTCTGTCAGGGTTCTCTGTGTTTGCTGCTCTAACTCTACTCCTCAGGTGTGTCTAGTTGGCTGAGGAGGCGTGGCCCACACCTGCAGCTCGTTGCAGGCGGCTTCCTCTGGCTTCTTAAGCAGAGCGCTGACAGATGGAAGACGCCAGAGCCTTAACCAGTCGTGGTACAACGTGGCCTCTGTCCCAAACTCTCGGAAACCAGTTTGTGAGTTTTTTGCTCTTCGATTTTGACTATTTTGGATCTCTCTGTTTTTTGCCTCAGATTTTGGTGCTTGGATGCACTCACCTGTCTTGACGTCTCGTCGAAGAGAAAGAAAGAAAACAGACCAGGCAGAACCTGTACTGCTCAGATTTTGCTCTGGCGCTCCCCTCATACTTCCTGGATGTTACCCAGCGAGGCCTGAGATCCCCTCCTCTCCCGGATTCTGCTTGGTTCTGTGTTCACTCTGGTCAATCCATCTGTCAACCGTTGACGATGAGGCTCGCTCAGGATCCCTCGGCAGTTACATCTGCCGTCCTCAGCCACTAGCCGCCTATCTCCAGCAGAGTAGAGTCATAGAGTTCTCCGCCCGACCTACTTTCCCCCCGGTTAGGTCCGCCCAGGCCCCAATGGTAAGCAGCGCCACTTCTAGCAATTCTCCGGGTTTCTCCTTCAGAGTTACTCACTCCCCTCTCTCTTGCAGACCTCTCCAGCCGTGACGTTCTGACCCAGCCGAATCGCCTGTAGTTCCGTCCGGAGATCTGCCTGTTTCCAAAAATAAACATCTTAAAACTGTGCATTGCCCTCCCGATCGTATCTGCATTTGGACTCGTCACCTGAAAACCATGACAGAAGAAGGCCTCTGGCCACCAAAGTCCAGCGGATACGTTTCGGGGGCGGCAGATAGCCGCCACAGCAGGAACAGATGCAGTCGCTAGGTTAGCCGTAAATTCAACACAGGAACAGCTTCAGAGATTAGCCGCTCAGTTTAGCCAGTTTATGGACACAGTCACTTCCCGCGATGACGTCGCCTGTCACTCAAGACCTCAGCACCCGCCTCCGCCGCTCAGATGTACTGAGAATCAGATTTGGACTTCCGCCACTTGAGGGCGCGTCACCTTGTCGGAGAAGTTCTCTGGTGACAGTGGGAGTTGCGGTGGTTTTCTTTTTCCAGTGTACAACTGGTGTTTAACCGTTCCCCTCAGACATTCGCCTCAGATCAGGTTAAGATATCTTATGTCTTACGACTACTAACGGGTAAGGCTCTTAAGTGGGCCGAGGCTCGATTCCCTGATTGTCAGTCATTCGGGTTTACTTTTCAGGACTTCGTTGCCGAATTTAGACAATTTTTTCACCCGAGTTCGATTCGGCTCAACAGTCTCGTCATCTCTCCTCTCTTTGATGAGCAGCTGAGCGGTCGACGCGTATCTGACTTTTTCTGTGGAGTTTCGCACGTTTGCCGCTGCTGCGGGTTGGCACGCCGAGGCCGTTAAAGGCAGTATTTTTTCAGGCTCTTGATGAGACTCTAAAGGATGAGTTAAGCCCGGGGTTGAGGAGCCTGAGGATTTTGAGGATTTTGTAGCGTTAGCTATCCGTTTGGATTCCCGATTACGCAGTCGGAAACCGGTTTAGACCTAACCAAGCCTTGCGAATCATTCACCTTTTCCTACACTTACCCATAGGGAACCCCGGTCCAGTACACCGCCTCCTAAAACCCATGCAGTTGGGGCAGGTTGGTCCTTACTAACAAGGAGCGTCAGCAGCGCTTCTCGGGGAGATTATGCCTTTATTGTGAGGTGAAGGTCATTTCCTCAGAGACTGTCCTGTTCGGCCAAAAGACCGAGTCCGACGTTTCGTAACGGGAGAACGGTGGACGGTATTGGATCAATTCCCCGGGTAGCCGTTAAGGCGTCTTCACTTCTCGCTTATGTTTTGCCAGTCACTTTAATGTTCGACAAGGATAGTTTTGATTGTTTCGGCTCTAGTAGACTCTGGTTCTGATTTTAATCTCATAGACCAAGCCATAGTGGACCAGCTCCGTGTACCTGTCGATCCATTACCCGAGCCTCCTACAGGTCTCGTCTTTAGATGGCAGAGGTTAACCTTTGATCACCCATCGCACCCGACCACTGTAGTGATAGTTTCTGGTACACCATCGGGAGCAACTATCATTTTTTGTTTTCCCGGGTAAGCGTTCACCCGTGGTTTTGGGGTTAGCCTGGTTTAAGGGTCCACAGCCCGCAGTTTAACTGGGCTGCGTCCCGACTGGAATCATGGTCTCCAGCTTTGTCATTCCCGTTGTTTTACAGTCCGCCTCGCCCGTATCTGTTTCCCCCTATCCACCTTGACTAGGAATCCGGAGCCGTTATTGAACTCTCTCGCGTTCGGTCGGGGAATTACCACGACCTTTACGGAGGGTATTATTCAGTCAAGACTTTGTCAGTGATTTGTTGTTTTTGTCACTACCTCCCACATTCGTTCCTTACGATTGCGCCATTCGTACTTGTTTGCCTTGGGGCTCCACTTACCGGTGCGTCGGGCTTCTATTGACCTCTCCAAGGTCAGAACTTCAAGCGCTCACGGACTTACATAGGGGAGGATGTCTCTGGCCTACAGGTTTTAATTCGTCCTTCCTTCATCACCCATTAGGCTCCGGGCTTCTTTTTTTGTCGGTCAAGAAGGACGGGACTCCCTCGGAACCCTGTATTGTTATCGAGTGGGCTCAACCAAACTAACCCGTTTAAGAATAACTTACCCGCATTCCTTTATTATCTTCAGCCCTCGATGGCCTAGTCCAGCAATGCGCAAGATCTTTACTAAGCTTGATTCTGCGCCAACGCTTATCATTTGGTTCGGGTTGAGACAGGGGGATGAGTGGAAGACGACCTTTAAGACTCCGTTAGGTCCTTCGAGTTACTAGTCAGCCCTTTTCTGGTTTGTGCAATGCCCTCCGGCAGTTTTTTCAGGCACTGGGAATGAGTCCTGCGGGACTTTTTGAATGTTTTTGTTTTCGTCTATCTAGACGACATCCTGATTACTCTCGTGACCTGAACAACCACAAACAACATGTTCGTCTTGTTCTCCAGCGATTATTAGAGAATCGCTTATTTGTTAAAGCCGAGAAGTGTGACTTCCACCAGACTTCTCTTCTATTCTTTTCTTGGTCTTGTTTTAGAAGGCGGACAAGTTGAAGTCAGACCCCGGAGAAGATAAAGGCAGTAATGGAACGTGGGCCGGTTCCTGAGTCGCGCAAACAGCTCCAACGATTCCTAGGTTTCGCTAATTTCTATAGGCGCTTTTATCAGGAAACTACAGCCAGATAGCCTCCCCATTACATGCTCTCACCTCCACCAGGTCCCATTCGTCATGGAGTCCTAGGCAGAAGAGGCGTTTAACAAACTTAAGTCCCGTTTTTCCCAGGCTCCCATACTCGTTCACCCGATCCGGCCAAGCAATTCATTCTTGAGATCGATGCTTCTAATACAGGGGTAGGAGCGGTTTTGTCTCAACAGTCTGAGGTTGATAGTAAACTACACCCTTGTGCATTCTTCTCCCGTCGTTGTCTCCCGCTGAGCAGAACTATGATGTAGGCGATCGTGAGCTACTAGCCATTAAATTAGCTTTGGAGGAGTGGCGGGCACTGGCTAGAGGGATCCGAGCAGCCCATCATAATATGGACAGATCACAAGAACCTCTCCTATCTGCAGTCAGCCCGTCGACTCAACTCCAGACAAGCCGTTGGTCTTTGTTTTTCTCTCGATTCAACCTCACCATTACCTACAGACCTGGCTCCAGGAACGTCAAACCGGATGCTCTTTCTCGTCAATTTGCCCCGTTCGAACAGGAGAGAGAGCAGAACCTATTCTTCCCCCCACATGTACTGTTGGAGGCCTGCATTGGGATCTGGAGGACAGGATCAACCAGGCCCAACTATTAGACCCGGACCCTGGTACAGGTCCACCTGGACTTAAGTATGTACCCCAGTCTGTTCGCCCTGAGTTTTACGCTGGTGTCATGATGCTAAGTTTTTGCCCATCCGGGTATTTATAGAACCCAGTCTCAGGTGTCCCGGCGATTCTGGTGGCCATCATGGACCAAAGATGTCAGAGACTATGTTCTAGCCTGTCCTGTCTGCGCCCAGAATAAGTCTTCGACCCAGCCACCTTCTGGGTTGCTAAATCCTCTTCCTATCCCCAAACGTCCATGGTCCCACATTGCCATGACTTCGTTACAGGTCTCCTGTATCCCAAGGTATGTCAACGATTTTGACAGTTGTTGACCGGTTTTCGAAGTCATGTCATCTTATCCCCATCCGTAAGTTACCAAACGCCTCCAGACTGCCCAGCTCCTCATAAAACATGTTTTTCAAACTCCACGGTATCCCAGTTGACATTCTTTCTGACCGGGGTCCTCAGTTTATCTCTCAGGTCTGGCGGCACTTTTGCTCTGCTCTGGGTGCTCGTTACACACTCACCTCCGGATACCATCCTCAAACCAATGGCCAAACGGAACGAATGAACCAACAACTAGAGACCACCCTCCGCTGCCTCACGTCATCTTCACCTACTGACTGGAACAAGTTTTGCCCTGGGTACAGTATGCCTTGAACTCACACATCACCTCTGCCACGGGACGTTCACCTTTTGAAGTAGCTTTAGGATATCAACCTCCACTCCTACCCACAGATGAACTCAGGATTCCCTTCGCCTCCGTCAATGACTACATTGCTCGCTGCCAGGACATATGGAGAACAGCGGTTACAGCACTTACTCACACCGAGCGGAGCAAGAGGTTCGCTGACCAGCACCGCAGACCAGCTCCCCATTATCGCCCCGGTCAGAAGGTTTGGTTATCTTCCAGAGATGTTTTGTCCAACCCGTCCGCCAAGAAGCTTGCTCCCCGGTTCACTGGTCCCTATGAGATAGAGACAGTTATTACCCGACCACCGTCCGTCTACGTTTACCCCCTCACTCTCGAGTACATCCTACCTTCCATGTATCCCAGATCAAACCCGTCTTGGACAGTCACTTGTGCCCTCCTTCCGGACCCCCTCCACCCTCCCAGGACAGTCAGAACCCTCGCGTCCTCAGGGTTGTGGATGCCCGTCGACGAGGTAGGGGTCACCAATACCTCGTCGATTGGGAGGGTCGCAGCTCTGAGGATCGCTCATGGGTTTCTGCAGCTACCATCCCGAATAAGGATTTGATTTTGGATTTCTGGTCTACTCAGCCCAGCACTTCTTCGTCTGGGCCGCCAGGAGGCGGCCGTTGAGGGGGGGGGGGGGGGGTAGTGTCAGGGTTCTCTGTGTCTTGCTGCTCTAACTCTACTCCTCAGGTGTGTCTAGTTGGCTGAGGAGGCGTGGCCCACACCTGCAGCTCGTTGCAGGCGGCTTCCTCTGGCTTCTTAAGCAGAGCGCTGACAGATGGAAGACGCCAGAGCCTTAACCAGTCGTGGTACGACGTGGCCTCTGTCCCAACACTCGGAAACCAGCTTGTGAGTTTTTTGCTCTTCGGTTTTGACTAATTTTTGGATCTCTCTGTTTTGCCTCAGATTTTGGTGCTTGGATGCACTCACCTGTCTTGACGTCTCGTCCGAAGAAACAGACCAGCAGAACCTGTCAGCTCAGATTTTGCTCTGGCGCTCCCCTCATACTTCCTGGATGTTACCCAGCGAGGCCTGAGATCCCCTCTCCCGGATTCTGCTGGTTCTGTGTTCACTCTGGTCAATCCATCTGTCAACCGTTGCCGATGAGGCTCGCTCAGGATCCCTCGCCAGTTACATCTGCCGTCCTCAGCCACTAGCCGCCTATCTCCAGCAGAGTAAAGTCATAGAGTTCTCCCGACGCTACTTCTCCCCGGTTAGGTCCGCCCAGCCCAATGGTAAGTAGCGCCACTTCTAGCATTCTCCGGGTTCTCTTTTCAGAGTTACTCACTCCCTCTCTCTTGCAGACTCTCCAGCCGTGACGTTCTTACCCAGCCGAATCACCTGTAGTTCTGTCCGTAGTTCTGCCTGTATCCAAAATAAACATCTTAAAACTGTGCATTGCCTCCCGTTCGTATCTGCATGTGGACTCGTCACCTGAAAACCATGACAGTTTCTTAAGTAAGGTTTATAAAATATATTTTAAAAGCCTGTGGTACATATTCATTTACTAAGGATAGATTAATCATGTCTAGAATAGGGCCACTGATCAAAGGGAATACCTCCTTAAACAACTTGGTTGGGATCGGGTCTAACATACAGGTGGAAGGTTTAGATGAAGCTAAAATTTTAGATAGCTCAGAAAGCTCTACTGCTTCTAAAAGTTCAAACACTGCACAGGTTCTAAAGATTCCCCCAACGCTGCCTCACTTACTGAGAACAAGGTAATCATTTGTAGCAGCATAAATGGTATGCTGCCACTTTAAGGCCAATTTCGGCTGTTGCATATAAGCACACAAGGGTGCTTGCTTCGGGATGTCGAATCTTTCTGCTTCCATTGTTTGTCAAACTGTGCTGGGTAAGCGTGGCTGTTTCATTGGTTGTTCGGCTTTAATAGCAGCCAATAGCTACTAGCCATTAATGCAAACTGGTCTGATCTGTTAAGCCTCTTTTGCTGCTCCTCCAACATTTGAACCAACCTGTCCTGTTGTTTGTTTGCTGGTAGGAAGGTAAGGGCTAACGTGGCTAGGTAACATCCATCCCATGTAAACAAGCCTTTACATAGCATTTTTTTTGCAGCTGCACTGCATAGGTGGAATTGTGGATCTGTTTATCGGGCAGTGTTGTAACTTACCAGTTGCAGGTAAGTAGCTACTGTAAATCATAGTTTTCGTCAGCATGTGTAGTAATAATCTGCTCTATTTTTGTAGTCTCCTGATGAGTCTTGGATTGACACTCGCTGCTCTTTTGCCTCTAAATAAATGTTGTAAAAGACCTACCTGAACTTTCCCCTGCTGCCGGGAGCATTGATGGCACTACTAATGGGATAAAGTGCAATATTGTAGTGCTTTTTATTACTGTTTTACTCATATTGTTTGATTTCCCCACCAGCCCAAAGAGACACCAGTAAAGATTCTACTTAACTTAGAGATATCAAACCGCATGGTTTCTAGGGTGTGAGTAGAGCAGGCCCTAGTAATTTGGGGTCCCTATCTGCCCCAGGGGCCGAGAGAAAGCCGTGCTGTGCCGTCAAACCTAATAACCGGTCCAAAAACAACTAACAGATGGAAGGTCTTTGAGAGATAGGCTCTTCCAGGTTTGTAGCACCTTACCAGAGGAAGCTGCACAGCAAATTTGGGCCAGATTAAACCAAACGTCTCAGAGTTATGAGGTGTCAAAGTTTCATTTTTGCTCATTTTTTCCCCCTGTCATGCCAAGACGAAACGCTCCAGCGACACCAAACTCACAGAATCCACTCATTGTCACCCCCTGAATGACATTTGTGAAAATCAGCCCTCTGGGATGAGCCTGACCAAAGATCCCAATTCCTAGCTCAAGGATTTAGGCTTCATGGAGCCCCACCAGGCCCAAAGAGACACCAGTAAAGATTCTACTTAACTGGAGATATAAAACCGGCAAAACGGGTTTCTAGGGTTTAGTAGAGCAGGGCCCTGGTCATTTGGGGGTCCCTATCTGCCCCAGGGGGCCGAGAGAAAGCCGTGCTGTGCCGTCAAACATAATAACCGGTCCAAAAACAACTAACAGATGGAAGGTCTTTGAGAGATAGGCTCTTCAGGTTTGTAGCACCTTACCACAGGAAGCTGCACATCAAATTTGGGCCAGATTAAACCAAACGTCTCAGAGTTATGAGGTGTCAAAGTTTCATTTTGCTCATTTTTCCACCCCTTCCTGCCCCTGTCATGCCAAGACGAAACGCTCCAGCGACACCAAACTCACAGAATCCCCTCAGAGTCACCACCCTGAATGACATTTGTGAAAATCAGCCCTCTGGGATGAGCCTGACCAAAGATCCCAACCCTAGCTCAAGGATTTAGGCTTCATGGAGCCCCACCAGGCCCAAAGAGACACCAGTAAAGATTCTACTTAACTTGGAGATATCAAACCGCACGGGTTCTAGGGTGTGAGTAGAGCAGGCCCTGGTCATTTGGGGTCCCTATCTGCCCCAGGGGCCGAGAGAAAGCCGTGCTGTGCCGTCAAACCTAATAACCGGTCCAAAAACAACTAACAGATGGAAGGTCTTTGAGAGATAGGCTCTTCCAGGTTTGTAGCACCGTACCACAGGAAGCTGCACAGCAAATTTGGGCCAGATTAAACCAAACGTCTCAGAGTTATGAGGTGTCAAAGTTTCATTTTTGCTCATTTTTCCACCCCTTCCTGCCCCTGTCATGCCAAGACGAAACGCTCCAGCGACACCAAACTCACAGAATCCACTCATTGTCACCCCCTGAATGACATTTGTGAAAATCAGCCCTCTGGGATGAGCCTGACCAAAGATCCCAACCCTAGCTCAAGGATTTAGGCTTCATGGAGCCCCACCAGGCCCAAAGAGACACCAGTAAAGATTCTACTTAACTTGGAGATATCAAACCGCACGGGTTTCTAGGGTGTGAGTAGAGCAGGCCCTGGTCATTTGGGGTCCCTATCTGCCCCAGGGGCCGAGAGAAAGCCGTGCTGTGCCGTCAAACCTAATAACCGGTCCAAAAACAACTAACAGATGGAAGGTCTTTGAGAGATAGGCTCTTCCAGGTTTGTAGCACCTTACCACAGGAAGCTGCACAGCAAATTTGGGCCAGATCAAACCAAACGTCTCAGAGTTATGAGGTGTCAAAGTTTCATTTTTGCTCATTTTTCCACCCCTTCCTGCCCCTGTCATGCCAAGACGAAACGCTCCAGCGACACCAAACTCACAGAATCCACTCATTGTCACCCCCTGAATGACATTTGTGAAAATCAGCCCTCTGGGATGAGCCTGACCAAAGATCCCAACCCTAGCTCAAGGATTTAGGCTTCATGGAGCCCCACCAGGCCCAAAGAGACACCAGTAAAGATTCTACTTAACTTGGAGATATCAAACCGCACGGGTTCTAGGGTGTGAGTAGAGCAGGCCCTGGTCATTTGGGGTCCCTATCTGCCCCAGGGGCCGAGAGAAAGCCGTGCTGTGCCGTCAAACCTAATAACCGGTCCAAAAACAACTAACAGATGGAAGGTCTTTGAGAGATAGGCTCTTCCAGGTTTGTAGCACCTTACCACAGGAAGCTGCACAGCAAATTTGGGCCAGATTAAACCAAACGTCTCAGAGTTATGAGGTGTCAAAGTTTCATTTTTGCTCATTTTTCCACCCCTTCCTGCCCCTGTCATGCCAAGACGAAACGCTCCAGCGACACCAAACTCACAGAATCCACTCATTGTCACCCCCTGAATGACATTTGTGAAAATCAGCCCTCTGGGATGAGCCTGACCAAAGATCCCAACCCTAGCTCAAGGATTTAGGCTTCATGGAGCCCCACCAGGCCCAAAGAGACACCAGTAAAGATTCTACTTAACTTGGAGATATCAAACCGCACGGTTTCTAGGGTGTGAGTAGAGCAGGCCCTGGTCATTTGGGGTCCCTATCTGCCCCAGGGGCCGAGAGAAAGCCGTGCTGTGCCGTCAAACCTAATAACCGGTCCAAAAACAACTAACAGATGGAAGGTCTTTGAGAGATAGGCTCTTCCAGGTTTGTAGCACCTTACCACAGGAAGCTGCACAGCAAATTTGGGCCAGATTAAACCAAACGTCTCAGAGTTATGAGGTGTCAAAGTTTCATTTTTGCTCATTTTTCCACCCCTTCCTGCCCCTGTCATGCCAAGACGAAACGCTCCAGCGACACCAAACTCACAGAATCCACTCATTGTCACCACCCTGAATGACATTTGTGAAAATCAGCCCTCTGGGATGAGCCTGACCAAAGATCCCAACCCTAGCTCAAGGATTTAGGCTTCATGGAGCCCCACCAGGCCCAAAGAGACACCAGTAAAGATTCTACTTAACTTGGAGATATCAAACCGCACGGGTTTCTAGGGTGTGAGTAGAGCAGGCCCTGGTCATTTGGGGTCCCTATCTGCCCCAGGGGCCGAGAGAAAGCCGTGCTGTGCCGTCAAACCTAATAACCGGTCCAAAAACAACTAACAGATGGAAGGTCTTTGAGAGATAGGCTCTTCCAGGTTTGTAGCACCTTACCACAGGAAGCTGCACAGCAAATTTGGGCCAGATTAAACCAAACGTCTCAGAGTTATGAGGTGTCAAAGTTTCATTTTTGCTCATTTTTCCACCCCTTCCTGCCCCTGTCATGCCAAGACGAAACGCTCCAGCGACACCAAACTCACAGAATCCACTCATTGTCACCCCCTGAATGACATTTGTGAAAATCAGCCCTCTGGGATGAGCCTGACCAAAGATCCCAACCCTAGCTCAAGGATTTAGGCTTCATGGAGCCCCACCAGGCCCAAAGAGACACCAGTAAAGATTCTACTTAACTTGGAGATATCAAACCGCACGGTTTCTAGGGTGTGAGTAGAGCAGGCCCTGGTCATTTGGGGTCCCTATCTGCCCCAGGGGCCGAGAGAAAGCCGTGCTGTGCCGTCAAACCTAATAACCGGTCCAAAAACAACTAACAGATGGAAGGTCTTTGAGAGATAGGCTCTTCCAGGTTTGTAGCACCTTACCACAGGAAGCTGCACAGCAAATTTGGGCCAGATTAAACCAAACGTCTCAGA
The DNA here is from genome assembly GCF_011125445.2 of Fundulus heteroclitus. Classification (NCBI taxonomy): domain Eukaryota; kingdom Metazoa; phylum Chordata; class Actinopteri; order Cyprinodontiformes; family Fundulidae; genus Fundulus; species Fundulus heteroclitus. The sequence goes on along the minus strand of NW_023397456.1, from coordinate 14,700 downwards.
GTTATGAGGTGTCAAAGTTTCATTTTTGCTCATTTTTCCACCCCTTCCTGCCCCTGTCATGCCAAGACGAAACGCTCCAGCGACACCAAACTCACAGAATCCACTCATTGTCACCCCCTGAATGACATTTGTGAAAATCAGCCCTCTGGGATGAGCCTGACCAAAGATCCCAACCCTAGCTCAAGGATTTAGGCTTCATGGAGCCCCACCAGGCCCAAAGAGACACCAGTAAAGATTCTACTTAACTTGGAGATATCAAACCGCACGGGTTCTAGGGTGTGAGTAGAGCAGGCCCTGGTCATTTGGGGTCCCTATCTGCCCCAGGGGCCGAGAGAAAGCCGTGCTGTGCCGTCAAACCTAATAACCGGTCCAAAAACAACTAACAGATGGAAGGTCTTTGAGAGATAGGCTCTTCCAGGTTTGTAGCACCTTACCACAGGAAGCTGCACAGCAAATTTGGGCCAGATTAAACCAAACGTCTCAGAGTTATGAGGTGTCAAAGTTTCATTTTTGCTCATTTTTCCACCCCTTCCTGCCCCTGTCATGCCAAGACGAAACGCTCCAGCGACACCAAACTCACAGAATCCACTCATTGTCACCCCCTGAATGACATTTGTGAAAATCAGCCCTCTGGGATGAGCCTGACCAAAGATCCCAACCCTAGCTCAAGGATTTAGGCTTCATGGAGCCCCACCAGGCCCAAAGAGACACCAGTAAAGATTCTACTTAACTTGGAGATATCAAACCGCACGGTTTCTAGGGTGTGAGTAGAGCAGGCCCTGGTCATTTGGGGTCCCTATCTGCCCCAGGGGCCGAGAGAAAGCCGTGCTGTGCCGTCAAACCTAATAACCGGTCCAAAAACAACTAACAGATGGAAGGTCTTTGAGAGATAGGCTCTTCCAGGTTTGTAGCACCTTACCACAGGAAGCTGCACAGCAAATTTGGGCCAGATTAAACCAAACGTCTCAGAGTTATGAGGTGTCAAAGTTTCATTTTTGCTCATTTTTCCACCCCTTCCTGCCCCTGTCATGCCAAGACGAAACGCTCCAGCGACACCAAACTCACAGAATCCACTCATTGTCACCCCCTGAATGACATTTGTGAAAATCAGCCCTCTGGGATGAGCCTGACCAAAGATCCCAACCCTAGCTCAAGGATTTAGGCTTCATGGAGCCCCACCAGGCCCAAAGAGACACCAGTAAAGATTCTACTTAACTTGGAGATATCAAACCGCACGGTTTCTAGGGTGTGAGTAGAGCAGGCCCTGGTCATTTGGGGTCCCTATCTGCCCCAGGGGCCGAGAGAAAGCCGTGCTGTGCCGTCAAACCTAATAACCGGTCCAAAAACAACTAACAGATGGAAGGTCTTTGAGAGATAGGCTCTTCCAGGTTTGTAGCACCTTACCACAGGAAGCTGCACAGCAAATTTGGGCCAGATTAAACCAAACGTCTCAGAGTTATGAGGTGTCAAAGTTTCATTTTTGCTCATTTTTCCACCCCTTCCTGCCCCTGTCATGCCAAGACGAAACGCTCCAGCGACACCAAACTCACAGAATCCACTCATTGTCACCCCCTGAATGACATTTGTGAAAATCAGCCCTCTGGGATGAGCCTGACCAAAGATCCCAACCCTAGCTCAAGGATTTAGGCTTCATGGAGCCCCACCAGGCCCAAAGAGACACCAGTAAAGATTCTACTTAACTTGGAGATATCAAACCGCACGGGTTCTAGGGTGTGAGTAGAGCAGGCCCTGGTCATTTGGGGTCCCTATCTGCCCCAGGGGCCGAGAGAAAGCCGTGCTGTGCCGTCAAACCTAATAACCGGTCCAAAAACAACTAACAGATGGAAGGTCTTTGAGAGATAGGCTCTTCCAGGTTTGTAGCACCTTACCACAGGAAGCTGCACAGCAAATTTGGGCCAGATTAAACCAAACGTCTCAGAGTTATGAGGTGTCAAAGTTTCATTTTTGCTCATTTTTCCACCCCTTCCTGCCCCTGTCATGCCAAGACGAAACGCTCCAGCGACACCAAACTCACAGAATCCACTCATTGTCACCCCCTGAATGACATTTGTGAAAATCAGCCCTCTGGGATGAGCCTGACCAAAGATCCCAACCCTAGCTCAAGGATTTAGGCTTCATGGAGCCCCACCAGGCCCAAAGAGACACCAGTAAAGATTCTACTTAACTTGGAGATATCAAACCGCACGGGTTCTAGGGTGTGAGTAGAGCAGGCCCTGGTCATTTGGGGTCCCTATCTGCCCCAGGGGCCGAGAGAAAGCCGTGCTGTGCCGTCAAACCTAATAACCGGTCCAAAAACAACTAACAGATGGAAGGTCTTTGAGAGATAGGCTCTTCCAGGTTTGTAGCACCTTACCACAGGAAGCTGCACAGCAAATTTGGGCCAGATTAAACCAAACGTCTCAGAGTTATGAGGTGTCAAAGTTTCATTTTTGCTCATTTTTCCACCCCTTCCTGCCCCTGTCATGCCAAGACGAAACGCTCCAGCGACACCAAACTCACAGAATCCACTCATTGTCACCCCCTGAATGACATTTGTGAAAATCAGCCCTCTGGGATGAGCCTGACCAAAGATCCCAACCCTAGCTCAAGGATTTAGGCTTCATGGAGCCCCACCAGGCCCAAAGAGACACCAGTAAAGATTCTACTTAACTTGGAGATATCAAACCGCACGGTTTCTAGGGTGTGAGTAGAGCAGGCCCTGGTCATTTGGGGTCCCTATCTGCCCCAGGGGCCGAGAGAAAGCCGTGCTGTGCCGTCAAACCTAATAACCGGTCCAAAAACAACTAACAGATGGAAGGTCTTTGAGAGATAGGCTCTTCCAGGTTTGTAGCACCTTACCACAGGAAGCTGCACAGCAAATTTGGGCCAGATTAAACCAAACGTCTCAGAGTTATGAGGTGTCAAAGTTTCATTTTTGCTCATTTTTCCACCCCTTCCTGCCCCTGTCATGCCAAGACGAAACGCTCCAGCGACACCAAACTCACAGAATCCACTCATTGTCACCCCCTGAATGACATTTGTGAAAATCAGCCCTCTGGGATGAGCCTGACCAAAGATCCCAACCCTAGCTCAAGGATTTAGGCTTCATGGAGCCCCACCAGGCCCAAAGAGACACCAGTAAAGATTCTACTTAACTTGGAGATATCAAACCGCACGGTTTCTAGGGTGTGAGTAGAGCAGGCCCTGGTCATTTGGGGTCCCTATCTGCCCCAGGGGCCGAGAGAAAGCCGTGCTGTGCCGTCAAACCTAATAACCGGTCCAAAAACAACTAACAGATGGAAGGTCTTTGAGAGATAGGCTCTTCCAGGTTTGTAGCACCTTACCACAGGAAGCTGCACAGCAAATTTGGGCCAGATTAAACCAAACGTCTCAGAGTTATGAGGTGTCAAAGTTTCATTTTTGCTCATTTTTCCACCCCTTCCTGCCCCTGTCATGCCAAGACGAAACGCTCCAGCGACACCAAACTCACAGAATCCACTCATTGTCACCCCCTGAATGACATTTGTGAAAATCAGCCCTCTGGGATGAGCCTGACCAAAGATCCCAACCCTAGCTCAAGGATTTAGGCTTCATGGAGCCCCACCAGGCCCAAAGAGACACCAGTAAAGATTCTACTTAACTTGGAGATATCAAACCGCACGGGTTCTAGGGTGTGAGTAGAGCAGGCCCTGGTCATTTGGGGTCCCTATCTGCCCCAGGGGCCGAGAGAAAGCCGTGCTGTGCCGTCAAACCTAATAACCGGTCCAAAAACAACTAACAGATGGAAGGTCTTTGAGAGATAGGCTCTTCCAGGTTTGTAGCACCTTACCACAGGAAGCTGCACAGCAAATTTGGGCCAGATTAAACCAAACGTCTCAGAGTTATGAGGTGTCAAAGTTTCATTTTTGCTCATTTTTCCACCCCTTCCTGCCCCTGTCATGCCAAGACGAAACGCTCCAGCGACACCAAACTCACAGAATCCACTCATTGTCACCCCCTGAATGACATTTGTGAAAATCAGCCCTCTGGGATGAGCCTGACCAAAGATCCCAACCCTAGCTCAAGGATTTAGGCTTCATGGAGCCCCACCAGGCCCAAAGAGACACCAGTAAAGATTCTACTTAACTTGGAGATATCAAACCGCACGGGTTCTAGGGTGTGAGTAGAGCAGGCCCTGGTCATTTGGGGTCCCTATCTGCCCCAGGGGCCGAGAGAAAGCCGTGCTGTGCCGTCAAACCTAATAACCGGTCCAAAAACAACTAACAGATGGAAGGTCTTTGAGAGATAGGCTCTTCCAGGTTTGTAGCACCTTACCACAGGAAGCTGCACAGCAAATTTGGGCCAGATTAAACCAAACGTCTCAGAGTTATGAGGTGTCAAAGTTTCATTTTTGCTCATTTTTCCACCCCTTCCTGCCCCTGTCATGCCAAGACGAAACGCTCCAGCGACACCAAACTCACAGAATCCACTCATTGTCACCCCCTGAATGACATTTGTGAAAATCAGCCCTCTGGGATGAGCCTGACCAAAGATCCCAACCCTAGCTCAAGGATTTAGGCTTCATGGAGCCCCACCAGGCCCAAAGAGACACCAGTAAAGATTCTACTTAACTTGGAGATATCAAACCGCACGGGTTCTAGGGTGTGAGTAGAGCAGGCCCTGGTCATTTGGGGTCCCTATCTGCCCCAGGGGCCGAGAGAAAGCCGTGCTGTGCCGTCAAACCTAATAACCGGTCCAAAAACAACTAACAGATGGAAGGTCTTTGAGAGATAGGCTCTTCCAGGTTTGTAGCACCTTACCACAGGAAGCTGCACAGCAAATTTGGGCCAGATTAAACCAAACGTCTCAGAGTTATGAGGTGTCAAAGTTTCATTTTTGCTCATTTTTCCACCCCTTCCTGCCCCTGTCATGCCAAGACGAAACGCTCCAGCGACACCAAACTCACAGAATCCACTCATTGTCACCCCCTGAATGACATTTGTGAAAATCAGCCCTCTGGGATGAGCCTGACCAAAGATCCCAACCCTAGCTCAAGGATTTAGGCTTCATGGAGCCCCACCAGGCCCAAAGAGACACCAGTAAAGATTCTACTTAACTTGGAGATATCAAACCGCACGGGTTCTAGGGTGTGAGTAGAGCAGGCCCTGGTCATTTGGGGTCCCTATCTGCCCCAGGGGCCGAGAGAAAGCCGTGCTGTGCCGTCAAACCTAATAACCGGTCCAAAAACAACTAACAGATGGAAGGTCTTTGAGAGATAGGCTCTTCCAGGTTTGTAGCACCTTACCACAGGAAGCTGCACAGCAAATTTGGGCCAGATTAAACCAAACGTCTCAGAGTTATGAGGTGTCAAAGTTTCATTTTTGCTCATTTTTCCACCCCTTCCTGCCCCTGTCATGCCAAGACGAAACGCTCCAGCGACACCAAACTCACAGAATCCACTCATTGTCACCCCCTGAATGACATTTGTGAAAATCAGCCCTCTGGGATGAGCCTGACCAAAGATCCCAACCCTAGCTCAAGGATTTAGGCTTCATGGAGCCCCACCAGGCCCAAAGAGACACCAGTAAAGATTCTACTTAACTTGGAGATATCAAACCGCACGGTTTCTAGGGTGTGAGTAGAGCAGGCCCTGGTCATTTGGGGTCCCTATCTGCCCCAGGGGCCGAGAGAAAGCCGTGCTGTGCCGTCAAACCTAATAACCGGTCCAAAAACAACTAACAGATGGAAGGTCTTTGAGAGATAGGCTCTTCCAGGTTTGTAGCACCTTACCACAGGAAGCTGCACAGCAAATTTGGGCCAGATTAAACCAAACGTCTCAGAGTTATGAGGTGTCAAAGTTTCATTTTTGCTCATTTTTCCACCCCTTCCTGCCCCTGTCATGCCAAGACGAAACGCTCCAGCGACACCAAACTCACAGAATCCACTCATTGTCACCCCCTGAATGACATTTGTGAAAATCAGCCCTCTGGGATGAGCCTGACCAAAGATCCCAACCCTAGCTCAAGGATTTAGGCTTCATGGAGCCCCACCAGGCCCAAAGAGACACCAGTAAAGATTCTACTTAACTTGGAGATATCAAACCGCACGGGTTCTAGGGTGTGAGTAGAGCAGGCCCTGGTCATTTGGGGTCCCTATCTGCCCCAGGGGCCGAGAGAAAGCCGTGCTGTGCCGTCAAACCTAATAACCGGTCCAAAAACAACTAACAGATGGAAGGTCTTTGAGAGATAGGCTCTTCCAGGTTTGTAGCACCTTACCACAGGAAGCTGCACAGCAAATTTGGGCCAGATTAAACCAAACGTCTCAGAGTTATGAGGTGTCAAAGTTTCATTTTTGCTCATTTTTCCACCCCTTCCTGCCCCTGTCATGCCAAGACGAAACGCTCCAGCGACACCAAACTCACAGAATCCACTCATTGTCACCCCCTGAATGACATTTGTGAAAATCAGCCCTCTGGGATGAGCCTGACCAAAGATCCCAACCCTAGCTCAAGGATTTAGGCTTCATGGAGCCCCACCAGGCCCAAAGAGACACCAGTAAAGATTCTACTTAACTTGGAGATATCAAACCGCACGGGTTCTAGGGTGTGAGTAGAGCAGGCCCTGGTCATTTGGGGTCCCTATCTGCCCCAGGGGCCGAGAGAAAGCCGTGCTGTGCCGTCAAACCTAATAACCGGTCCAAAAACAACTAACAGATGGAAGGTCTTTGAGAGATAGGCTCTTCCAGGTTTGTAGCACCTTACCACAGGAAGCTGCACAGCAAATTTGGGCCAGATTAAACCAAACGTCTCAGAGTTATGAGGTGTCAAAGTTTCATTTTTGCTCATTTTTCCACCCCTTCCTGCCCCTGTCATGCCAAGACGAAACGCTCCAGCGACACCAAACTCACAGAATCCACTCATTGTCACCCCCTGAATGACATTTGTGAAAATCAGCCCTCTGGGATGAGCCTGACCAAAGATCCCAACCCTAGCTCAAGGATTTAGGCTTCATGGAGCCCCACCAGGCCCAAAGAGACACCAGTAAAGATTCTACTTAACTTGGAGATATCAAACCGCACGGGTTCTAGGGTGTGAGTAGAGCAGGCCCTGGTCATTTGGGGTCCCTATCTGCCCCAGGGGCCGAGAGAAAGCCGTGCTGTGCCGTCAAACCTAATAACCGGTCCAAAAACAACTAACAGATGGAAGGTCTTTGAGAGATAGGCTCTTCCAGGTTTGTAGCACCTTACCACAGGAAGCTGCACAGCAAATTTGGGCCAGATTAAACCAAACGTCTCAGAGTTATGAGGTGTCAAAGTTTCATTTTTGCTCATTTTTCCACCCCTTCCTGCCCCTGTCATGCCAAGACGAAACGCTCCAGCGACACCAAACTCACAGAATCCACTCATTGTCACCCCCTGAATGACATTTGTGAAAATCAGCCCTCTGGGATGAGCCTGACCAAAGATCCCAACCCTAGCTCAAGGATTTAGGCTTCATGGAGCCCCACCAGGCCCAAAGAGACACCAGTAAAGATTCTACTTAACTTGGAGATATCAAACCGCACGGGTTCTAGGGTGTGAGTAGAGCAGGCCCTGGTCATTTGGGGTCCCTATCTGCCCCAGGGGCCGAGAGAAAGCCGTGCTGTGCCGTCAAACCTAATAACCGGTCCAAAAACAACTAACAGATGGAAGGTCTTTGAGAGATAGGCTCTTCCAGGTTTGTAGCACCTTACCACAGGAAGCTGCACAGCAAATTTGGGCCAGATTAAACCAAACGTCTCAGAGTTATGAGGTGTCAAAGTTTCATTTTTGCTCATTTTTCCACCCCTTCCTGCCCCTGTCATGCCAAGACGAAACGCTCCAGCGACACCAAACTCACAGAATCCACTCATTGTCACCCCCTGAATGACATTTGTGAAAATCAGCCCTCTGGGATGAGCCTGACCAAAGATCCCAACCCTAGCTCAAGGATTTAGGCTTCATGGAGCCCCACCAGGCCCAAAGAGACACCAGTAAAGATTCTACTTAACTTGGAGATATCAAACCGCACGGGTTCTAGGGTGTGAGTAGAGCAGGCCCTGGTCATTTGGGGTCCCTATCTGCCCCAGGGGCCGAGAGAAAGCCGTGCTGTGCCGTCAAACCTAATAACCGGTCCAAAAACAACTAACAGATGGAAGGTCTTTGAGAGATAGGCTCTTCCAGGTTTGTAGCACCTTACCACAGGAAGCTGCACAGCAAATTTGGGCCAGATTAAACCAAACGTCTCAGAGTTATGAGGTGTCAAAGTTTCATTTTTGCTCATTTTTCCACCCCTTCCTGCCCCTGTCATGCCAAGACGAAACGCTCCAGCGACACCAAACTCACAGAATCCACTCATTGTCACCCCCTGAATGACATTTGTGAAAATCAGCCCTCTGGGATGAGCCTGACCAAAGATCCCAACCCTAGCTCAAGGATTTAGGCTTCATGGAGCCCCACCAGGCCCAAAGAGACACCAGTAAAGATTCTACTTAACTTGGAGATATCAAACCGCACGGGTTCTAGGGTGTGAGTAGAGCAGGCCCTGGTCATTTGGGGTCCCTATCTGCCCCAGGGGCCGAGAGAAAGCCGTGCTGTGCCGTCAAACCTAATAACCGGTCCAAAAACAACTAACAGATGGAAGGTCTTTGAGAGATAGGCTCTTCCAGGTTTGTAGCACCTTACCACAGGAAGCTGCACAGCAAATTTGGGCCAGATTAAACCAAACGTCTCAGAGTTATGAGGTGTCAAAGTTTCATTTTTGCTCATTTTTCCACCCCTTCCTGCCCCTGTCATGCCAAGACGAAACGCTCCAGCGACACCAAACTCACAGAATCCACTCATTGTCACCCCCTGAATGACATTTGTGAAAATCAGCCCTCTGGGATGAGCCTGACCAAAGATCCCAACCCTAGCTCAAGGATTTAGGCTTCATGGAGCCCCACCAGGCCCAAAGAGACACCAGTAAAGATTCTACTTAACTTGGAGATATCAAACCGCACGGGTTCTAGGGTGTGAGTAGAGCAGGCCCTGGTCATTTGGGGTCCCTATCTGCCCCAGGGGCCGAGAGAAAGCCGTGCTGTGCCGTCAAACCTAATAACCGGTCCAAAAACAACTAACAGATGGAAGGTCTTTGAGAGATAGGCTCTTCCAGGTTTGTAGCACCTTACCACAGGAAGCTGCACAGCAAATTTGGGCCAGATTAAACCAAACGTCTCAGAGTTATGAGGTGTCAAAGTTTATGTTTGCTCATTTTCCACCCCAATTCCTGCCCCTGTCAGCAACGACGAAACGCTTCCAGCGACACCCAACTCACAAGAATCCACTCATTGTCACCCCCCCTGAATGACCATTTGTGAAAAATCAGCCATCTGGGATGAGCCTGTACCAAAGATAAACCCTAGCTCATCAAGGCTTTTATGCTTAGGAGCCCACAGGCCCAAAGAGCACATCAGTAAAGATTCTACTTAACTTGGAGATATCAAACCGCACGGTTTCTAGGGTGTGAGTAGAGAAATTCAATTCAATTTTTCAATTCAATTTTATTTATATAGCACCAATCATGAAACATGTCATCTCAAGGCACTTTACAAAGTCAAGTTCAATCATATTATACAGATTGGGTCAGATTATACAGATTGGTCAAAAATGTCCTATATAAGGAAACCAGTTGATTGCACCAAAGTCCCGACAAGCAGCATTCACTCCTGGGGAAGCGTAGAGCCACAGGAAGAGTCATCTGCATTGTACATGGCTTTGCTGCAATCCCTCATACTGAGCAAGCATGAAGCGACAGTGGGAAGAAAAAACACCCATTAACGGGAAGGAAAAACCTCCGGCAGAACCGGGCTCAGTATGAACGGTCATCTGCCTCGACCGACTGGGGTTACAGAAGACAGAACAGAGACACACAACAAGAGAAACAAAAAAGCACAGAAGCACACATTGATCTAGTAATCTGTTCTACATTAGATGGTAGTAGCGGGTGAGCCGTCTTCTCTGGATGATGTCACAGTTAACAGAACGCCAGACCAGGTGTACCTACTATGAAGATAAAAGAGAGAGAACAGAAAGTTAAAGCAGAAATGACAACACATTATGCATAATTGAAGAACAGTAGAACTCAATAGAGTGAGAAAATTAGATCCTGATATACTCCAGTAGCCTAAGCCTGTAGCAGTAAAACTATAAGGTAGCTGAGAGTAACATGAGCCACTAGTTATAATTTTTGTCAAAAAGAAAAGTTTTAAGCCTAGTCTTAAAAGTAGACAGGGTGTCTGCCTCACGGACCAAAACTGGAGTTGGTTCCACAGGAGAGGAGCCTGATAGCTAAAGGATCTGCCTCCCATTCTACTTTTTAGAGACTCTAGGAACCACCAGCAGACCTGCAGTCTGAGAGCGAAGTGCTCTGTTAGGAAAATACGGGGTAATCAGAGCTCTGATATATGATGGAGTTTGATTATCAAGGGCTTTATACGTTAGAAGAAGAATTTTAAATTCTATTCTTGATTTAACAGGAAGCCAATGAAGGGAAGCTAAAATTGGAGAAATATGATCCCTCTTGTTGATTTTCATCAGAACTCTTGCTGCAGCATTTTGGATCAGCTGAAGGCTTTGAACTGCATTTTGTGGACTTCCTGATAGTAAAGAATTACAATAGTCCAGCCTTGAAGTAACAAATGCATGGACCAGTTTTTCAGCATCACTCCTGGACAGAATGTTTCTAATTTTGGCGATATTCCGGAGGTGAAAAAAGGAAACTCTGGAAACCTGTTTAATATGGGATTTAAATGACATGTCTTGATTTTTTATGCATTATGTATTCAGAAAAAAGAGGGTTAAAAATAGATCTTTGTGGGAGCAACAGGCCTGTAAAAACTAACCAATCATTGCTCTTTATACGAAAGGGCAGGGATTTCTCAGAGTTTTGGTCCTGCTCTCACTCCCCTCTGTCCCTCAAGTTCCAGGGGTATCATCTAAAGTCGAGCATACACTGTACGATATTTTCAATCATTGTACTCATATACAGCTCAAACTGTACAATAAACCGCAGGGTTTAAAAGTTCACTGCTTACCATATCTGTTGTTTACACTGTACGGCCCGATGCTCTGATGCGATCTGACTGCTCACACTGTACGTTAAAAAAACACACGTTGGACTCAGCTTCGTAGAGAGATGGCGCTTGTTGGACTCGTCTATCCGGAAGCCAAATGTAAACAGTAGAAGAAGAAAAAGACGGAAGTGTTGATGCTCATTGTTAAATATGAGGCTCACTGGAATGAAACACACTGCCTTGGCAATTCTATGAGTTGCTCCTCTTTAGTTTGACTCCATGTCACATGTATCGTCGCCATGCTTATCTCCACTCAGTGGCGGCTGGCCCATAGGGGGCGCTCGGGCGCTGCCCTCCCTAGATGTGGAGGGGAGAAGTCATGACATCACGAGCTACATCCGCGCTACATCCAGGTGTTTTTTTTTTTTTTTATGTTTTCGCTTACCAGCGTGACAAAACGGGTGAATTAGAGCGTACTTTTAGTTTATTTTTGGAATCTAAACAATGCCTACGACTTGTTGTGCTCCCGGTTGCACACAGAAGCATTCCAAATCGTCGGATGTACGTTTCTTTCGTTTACCGAAGGACAAAGAAATAAGAAAGAAATGGATAATTTCAATGAAAAGGATGCAGGATGCCAATGGACTGTGGGAGCCATCATACTAAGACAGTCTACACTTCATCTCCGGTAAATACAACTTAATTTTGCACTAGTCATTGTTCTACTACTTAAATCATTATATAATTAAAAAATTAGGATACATATATTAAAGTCAAGACGTAAACGTTTGTTTTTGTAATAATATACATACATGTACAATGTATGCAAACCCTCTGGCATGAGTCTGTGAAAAGGATTAATAAGACAAAAAACACCAAAATAATCATTTGTGAACAATGTTTTTTTTTTTATTAATTAAATGCTTATTGTGGAATCGTAGTAATTTTCCGACTTTTAATTTAAATGCATGTACTGGGTTAGGCAGGGAAATCTATTGGCCAGCCCCACCAAGATTTTTTTTCACCAGCCGCCACTGTCTCCACTCCTATGTTTTCATCTGAGAAGAAGAATTCCCTCTAATGCGCGAAGTTGGGAGAAATCGACTTGTGGATTCTCGTAGCTCTGCTGAATTTCAAACATTTGATCTTCATCCGACCATCCGATTCCTGATTGGGAGGTGGTCGTGAGAGGCTTATCGCCCCTCATTACCCCCTGTATACTACAGGACGCACGATGCGGTTGAAACTCAGCCCGATCCAAAAATTTCTCGCACGACGGAAGACTCGGCCCAAAAAGGGCAAAAAAATCGTACAGTGTATGCCCGGCTTAATCTATTGGTTGTCCCACATACGCTCACATAACGCCAGTGTGTATGCACGTTCCTTGTTAGTTTCTGCTTGCTGGCTGTGCATGCACACTTATAGTGTGTTTTTCCAGTTAGTTTAGCGGTTAACTTCAGTGTTAGTCGTTCATTGTAGCTCCGCTGGTCTTACCGTACACTTTGAACAAGGCTGAGCAAACCCCGTTCATATTTATGAGAAGAGGAAGGACTCAGTAGAAAGAAGTAAGACCAGAGTGGATTTGAGAAAAAAATATACGCCAACCCCCTGAACAGCGAAGAGCAAGGTAAGATGGTTTTGCACATGCGCAGTTATTCAAAAAAGGACTTGGGGAAACTTCTGGAAGAATCGCCGACCCTAGCTTTAAAGCCACCTGGTTGTTTCCAGAGTGGGTGAGCTCACTGATCTTACTGATTGAACTCCAGCGTATCATTTTTAAACACCTCCTTTTAAAGACTCATTTACACCGAATCAGCAGCATGCATGTAGTGACTGTTACCCTAACAGTATCATAATAAAAACTACTGGGGAATTTTTTGCCATGTAGATATGTAACTTCTACCAAAAGATTGACTAGGTTAGTGATAATGGACTGCTGTTATTTTCAATTCAACTGTATGTCTGTAACTCTTTAGCTTATGTGAATAACTGATGCAACAGGCAAATACTTTAACAAATAACTATTTATTGATTCACAAAAAATCCATCTATTTCTAGTATAAAAAAAAAAAAATACATTCAGATTTTACACAGCACATACAGAGAGGAGTAACGGGAGAACAAAAAAAATAAATAACCAACAGCACAGACGCAGATATCTATCCATCACGACCTGGGCTAGCAGCAAAGTCTTTAAATAATCTCTTAAACATGCGCTGACCAAAGGAAGTTCAACAACAATTTATGTTGGAGGCAGTGTTTTGTCCAACTTGTCTTCCCTAGAATTCCTTGCTAATATCTCATTACCAAACACACATTGACAAGCTTTACTTCAATGACATAAAGGAGAAGCAGAGAACCGCTCTTCGTTGTAAATTCACCTTTAACAGGTAACCTTGACGTAGGAAAAGAAACCTGCAGACTGGAAAGCGACAGGACTCATTGGAGGTTTATTCCACCCATTCAAAGTTTCACACCGGGCCGGAAATACCTAGTCATTACAATCAAAATGTTTGCATAACCTGGACCAGGAAGGTCGTTGCTTATACAAATTACTGCCAATGGAACAACATTGCACAAAAAATTAATACTGATGATTATTTTTGATTAGGACCAAAAAAGAAAAATACTTAAATTAGAGTTTCCTAGTTAAAGTTGTGGTTTGTACGTAAAGCACATTGGCTCCTACAAATTTCCTCTGAATTGCTTTTTTCTGTTTCAAAATCATCACGACCGTGTTTAATACCAGACAAAGATAAGCTCAGTAACTAAAAATGCCTTTCTAAAAAAAAAAAAAAATTTTACTTTTGGGAAGAAATAATGTACTTTTGGGAAAAAAATCTAAACTGACCTGACTGTAATAAAACTACACTGACTGCCATGATACAATAAATACCTGCAGAATCAAGAAGTAACTAGAACCTGTCTGACAACATGAATACCACAAAAAAAATCTCAAAAGTAATGTAACTTGATGTAAGGAATTCAAGAACCAAGGACAAGTTTTCTGACATCCATCATTCTGGAAAGGTTTACAATGTCATTTGACTCCAGAGAACCATTATCCAAAAATGGAAAAACCCATGAAACGGAGGAGAACCTTCCCAGAGTTTCTGAGGCTGAAACTACTGCTGACCAAAAAGAACTCAAAGGCCTTCTCAGAATCTACCAAAAATATCCCCACAGGAGGGGTAACCAAGTCCAGTACTGGAGAGCCACTGTTCTGCAACTGCTAGCTGCATCCCTTCTCCATCAACACCTGATCAGATACATGTCTGGTTACCAGGCCTCTGCAGAGCTGAGAGAGCTGATGAGGGAAAAATGAGTCATTTTTTAAGTGAATTAGCGCATTGCATCTGGGCATGTGTGATACATAGATAACATAGATAAACTTTATTCTGGACTCATGGTCCAATACATAAATAAACAAAATAAATAAATAGAATAAAAACACAATACAAGTACCATTATCAATTAAATAGGAGCTTTAAGAAAGACAGGAATACCAGTGCTCCACAGCTTAAACTGGTATCGGCTTGCACTATGTGTGGTATCAGTAAGTGACAAGATATCATTGCCAGTATGCATTTAACCTACAGATAAACATTTATACATTAACTTTCGTAAAACAGCATGTAAAGGTATTGACTCC
>NW_023397455.1:0-27305 GCF_011125445.2 Fundulus heteroclitus | reverse complement strand
TGGATTTCTGATGCTGGACTGAACAGTTACCTGTAAGATGTCCAGAGCTGCAGGTAACATCCTAACTTTGTTCTAAAACTCTCCACAGTTAGTCATTGACTTCTCTGGTGTGTTGTGTTGGCCTTTATTTTGGCTGTTTGTTCACCAATGTTCTTTTAAAAATGCTTTATTTATATGTTGATTAAATTACATACAGTTGATCTATATCGACAAATTAAATGACATCTAATGGTTGCACTGGTGTTTATTTAGAGTTATCAGAGTATAACAATGGTACTTTTCAGATTTTCATTTTTGTAAACCATGTTTAATTTTCTTTATACTACATGGTAATGCTGACTTGTCCTGTCACAGAAAATCCCAAAATGCCTGTATGGTTTGGTTTTACGATGACAAAATATAGCAAAAATAAAATGCATGAATATTTTACTTTAAGGTACTGTATCTCTAAACTGAAATAACATTTAGTACTACAATGCCATACAAATAAACGAGGGGACAAGATACAAAGAGATTCCAGCCATGAGGTTTAGTATCTGATGCAAGACTGGTTAGAAGGCAATTTGCAGAAAAATCTTACACATGCAGACTAAAAACTAAATAAACAAGTTAAAGCCCAGCATGCACAGATATAAAAAAACAATACATAAGGTTATGTTTAAAAAAAGTTTCAAATATCAGAAGTTTAGCTTCCTGAGAGCACAACACTGCAAACCAAAGACATTGCTGTTTTCATTTAATAAAGATTTGTCTGTGCTGTGTGTCAAATTAGAGCAGCTTTGACTCATTGAAAGTTCACTCTGGCCATTGCAGGGCCATTTCAATTCAATTTAATTTAATCCAATAAACTTCATTTATCCCTGCGGGCATGTTTTCATGGTGGATAAAAATATATTAAAACAACACACTGGCAATGAATATAAAGACTTACCAATTCACATAACTCAGCTCCACAAAGTCAGAGCCCCAGTCATATACCTGATTTAAACAACTAAACTATAAGCTATAAGTGATTAGTTTTATTAACCTTTAAATCTACACACATTCAATTAGGGTTACACAAGAGTCCTCTGTCAGACAACACAAGAGAAAGAATTAAGATAAAAACACATTTGTTATAATCAAGCATAAACAAAAGTTAGAAACATCATTGATAGGGCAGGAGTTTTTTGTTTTGTTTTGTTTTGTTTTTCTCCAAGTGCAGCAAAGGCAACTTCAAACCTCAGCGCAGCTCTTCTGCCTACTTTAGTTTTAATCAAATTCTTTCAGATCCAGCTTTACATGCAATGGAGACTTTTCTCAGCAATGTTGAAGTAAGCCACAGGCTCCAGCTTTACATCACCACACCTGCCATACAGACCCTTATCTGTTGGAGGCATCAGCGATGAACAACTAGGCATCCAGATCATCACTACCTTGCATACGCTATTTTAAGCAAGTTAGTTTTTGTTCTCTCTCAGTCATTTATCTCACACTGTTGCCTTGTTCATGGAGGCAATTTCACCAGGTAAGAGGCAGGCTAAATATTGCATGAATATCTAGCTCTACATATGGCCAATACAAAACAGCAACATAAAACAAATAAGCAGACTCATGATTACTTATGTGGTTAACTTTGCATCAGCAGTTACGACCATGGACTTTTTCTGACCGTGAGCAGATCTGGGGAGAAACAGGGAGAAAGTATAAACTCAAAGACTGCATATGAATTGGAGACATTCTTGAGGTGAGGCAATAATGCAAACCGCCACCACCCTAGGGTTCTGTAAACATAATTATTTTTTATCTAAGCACCATTGACAAAGAGGAATAAGAAAGACAGTTTACCCAAAATTGCTTTAGGTCATGTTTGAAGTGGTCTCTTTTTTATCTGTCAATTGTGTTTATCGTTGTTGCAGTTTTCAGAAATCCAAGTTAAGAATTGCTCTAAGTTTCCGCTTGAGGGACCTTTTTACAAACGCTTCCATATTTGTGGTTACAATGGTAAAATTACGTTTCAGCAAATATTGGATGCATCCATGAAATTATTAAAGTCATAAGCCAAAAAATATATATACAAGTCAAAATAAAGAGCCTCTTTGATATCCTGATCAGGTTGCTGTCTTCTCAAACTGCAAAATAAAGTGTTTTGCAGAAATACTTCTGTTGAGCCTCACAATTTGCACAGTTGCCAAACAGATAAAACCAGCTCATTTCAGCAATTATTAAAGGATAGATTTCACAATACTTTGAGCTTATTACAGGGTTCATGAGCACAAGGCCAGGCACTACATAGAAAATGCCCCACATCTTTCAGCCAAAAATATTGTGCAGCAATTGGCTAAAAATACTGACAAGCTACATTTTTTTGCCAACAGACTATGTGCTGGGAGCATTTTTTTTTTAACTTACTCCAGATTCTAAGGTTACAGTGATCCTTTCACCTCATGATCAATATCGATCATTTAACTTTTGTTCTTTTTATAAAATGATCAGTATTCAAACCTGCATATGATGCACATGGAAGAGGAAGTCTTGGCCTGGTTATCCTTCATTCATTACCTGGACATGTGTTGGCTTACTGGAATCCCCCAAACACCGGCTGCTGTCCCCAGACTCTACATCATCAGATGGAAACAGATGGGCTTTCAATTCAAATCTGCAAAAGAATAAATTAAAAAAAAACATGAAAAAATCATGCACACTATGATAAAAAAATATACCACACACCTTATAATTACTTGCCTCCTGTGGATATGGATCAGAAAATTGTAATCACTTGCAAAATAAAATATAAAAGTTTGACACAATGTGGCACATTATATACTTAGTTCAAGCACTGTAATATACTATGTTGCAGTAAAAAGACTAATTCAACAGGAAACATGATATGCATATTCTCCTTTTAAGCTGCACCCATCAGCCCTTTGAGCTTCTCTTTCATCCATTTCTTTGTGATATTTTCACTCTTTCAAAATATAGCGATGTACAAATGTTTGAAATACGAATAAATTCTTTCATCCATTTTCAACACCAGCTTGTCTTTGCAAGGGGGCTGGTACACCCTTGACAGATTTCTCATCAATCAGATGGCAACAAGGCAATGCTGAGACATATAGGGCAAACAACTATTCATGCTCACACTAAGATCTAAGGGCAATGTAGAGTGACCGCTTAACCTATCATGCATATTTCTGGACTAAAGAAGCCAGAGTTCCCAGAGAAAACCTAAGCACGTGCAGGGAGAACAAGCTCACTCCATTCAGAAATGGCTCAGCTGGGATTTGAACCCTAAACCTTCTTAATGCAAACAACTGTGCCACCATCTAGCCCTAGAAACAAATACGATTAGATTTTAGGTGTTCAAATCCACAGAGACAAGGAAGAAGAGGCTCCAGTTCCAACAGACACAATATTACAACAAAGCCCTGTCTAAAGCCATCACTAAAATCAATGCATTTGCTTTTATAGGTCCTAAGCCATAAATGAAATGCTAAAAAAGTAAAAAAATGACTATAATAGTCATTTGATGATTTTGTACAAAATATGCAAAGCCACAATCCTTTCTGCTTTAATTTATGGTATTTTATAATACCCCCTCCCTTTTTAAGCTGAGAGCTACTTCACTGGTACTGTGTCTTACAAAGGGCTACCAGTACTTACCTTTGAACTAGAAGTGTCAGAGTTCACCTTAACTATATGAGGCTGAATAATGCAGAAAATTAGCAAATCTTATCTCAAAATGTTTGGTTCAAAAAACATTTTTAAAAAATGCCACATTTGACCTATATATATCTTGAATTAATGTGAACATTCATATGCTGCAAAATATTCTCATTCAATAATAACAAATAGAATATTGACTTTCTGGACTAATTTCAATACAAAGTTCAAAATCCTGTGTATTACTACAAGTCACATAGGCGATATTTAAATCTGGAGACGTAAAGATGATGTCTCCATTCATTTCAGTTGAACATCTACTGCCAATAAAGACCAGAGCTTCCTTTCAAGAAGCAACACTTGAAACTAGATTCAAGATTAAATAAAACAGTGAGGATATGTAATTAAAGATGTGCTTAAACAGGAAAATGGGCAACAACTGCTAACTACTCTTAAAGAAGAAGAGGCCTCAAACTGTTGAGCAGCTGAAATATCATGAGGAAAAATGGAAAACAAAACATTTTTATTTTAAAGTAGCATTAGTTTGCCTGCTCAGATCCCAAACACTGACAATGCCTTGTTAAAAGAAAAGTTACTGAATCACACCAAAAGTCAAGTTAACAGCTTGAAGCTAAGCTGTGAAGGGAAATGAGAAAAACTGCCCAACAGTTTCATTTAGGGAAATTCAGCAATGATGAAAGGAGGTAGAATTAATGATAAAGTGCTGTGTGACAAAAAAAGCTATAAATCCAGACAAAAACAAAAAAACAGACAGTCAAAGCAAAGCCCTAATAATAACAATAACTGTGAAAATGCCACAGCTTACAAACAATTCTAAAGAGAGAGAATGTTGAGAACATAATAAAAATGTAGCGTGGAAATAGAAAATCTTAATGCTCTCAGAGAAGTAAGAATAATAGGCGTTTGATCCAAACTCATTGTAAGTGTGTTTGTGATTAGATTTGAATAGTTTGGGTCAATCTGACCTGCAGCATAATAGATGTAACACAACTTTAACCAGTTATTTTAAAAATGGGTTTGATATAATCAAAAGGAAATAACCTGCTTTTTATATTTCACACTTTCCGATTAAGATAAAAAGTACAAAATCAATTCAAACAAAGCCTGGGAAACCCAGACAAATATGTTTTGATAAATATAAACAACATTAGTGCCTTACAGAAAAATGTCTTTGGTTGACATTGTATGATTTCAAAAGCTGTAATAATAATAATAATAATAATAATAATAATAATAATAATAATAATAATAATAATATTAATAAGCATAGGTTAAAAAAAAGCACAATTGTGCTGAAAACCTGGCAGGATTCTAAAATTAAGATATTCACTTTGTTTCACGCCGTCTCAAGCTTAGGCTTCTCACCTCTTTGACAGACTTCTAAAGTATGTTAGCTCTGATCCGGCTGTTCATCCTCACCAGCATAAGAGGGAGAAGAGACTATCAGATATCAGTGAGACTGCCATAGCCCACAGCGAGATCAAAATCCACCCGAAGCTGTTGCAAAGTACCGTATCTTGATAATCTTTGCTGATTTGATCCTTTCTACTTGCAGGCAGAAGAACCCTCTTCAAAGAAACCCAGATAGTTGGATGGTTGAAACTATCTGCAGACTGTGTTGCAGAAGCACTTTATGGTCTATACTTTGCAAACAAAAAAGACAGTAGAAAAAAGGAAAGAAAGCAAAAGAAAGGACATTAAAGCTCACCCTAAATTTTATTTTAAACAATGCTTAGGAAAATAGCGACTACTGTAAAAGGCAGAAAAAGTGTTTCTCCACAAAATATTGAATCCTACATTGGCACAGTGGTGGGGCAGCAACCAAACTCTTTAAGTGCTAAACAGTCCTGGAAACCTAAAAATAGTCTTTCATATTTGCCACATTAATCTCTCTCTGCGCGCCTCAGAGACATTATATTGGAGGCTAAAATCCAGTTATTTTCCCGAAGAGAGTTTTTCAAGTCATATAGTATTACCAAGCCATTGCATTACATTCTGCATGTGTGGGCAAACAGAAGGGCTTGTTCGTAATGCAGAGGCAATTTATAGCACATTCGTGTTTTTCACCGAGATCTTAAGTATATATGAGGATGACATATTAGTGTTTAGTGCTCCTAAAACAATTTCACTGCAGAGTGTTGGCTTTTAAATGGGGAAAGAGCAATATTCTGCCACAGCCCTCTATTAGGCTTGTGCATAGTGCTAGGCATTTATACATCTGGGTAACATATTCATGAGTAGATAGATCTAAAAGAGTGGTTGTTTCTGTTTTCTAAAACCTCTGTTGTACTTTGGAAGCATAAAACTTTTTTTTTTTCCCTCAGCAAGTTAGAAAGTTCAGATTTCTGAACACATCATTCACCTACAAGGACTCAAGGCTGTAAGCCTGAATCTGAAGACGTCCATATGTTAGAATGATGGAGCACAGTGAATAGAGTATAAGTCAAGGCTTGTCAAGAATACTTATTTAACATGGGAAAGAGCAAAATGGAGTAAAAATTTGTAGAAAAAAAATAGCTGAACTTATCCTTGAGACTGACTCACATTTTTTTTCATTCAAGAGACTTATTTATATATATTTATTAATTTATTCTTTATCTGCTTTTTTTCAGATAAAAGGTGACTGCAGCTAGACATAAAATGCTCTCAGTGTCGCATTCATGTATGTTATGGTTGTGTTGTTGCACGTCTGCTGCACGTGATTGCTTTGACAAATTGAAAAAACAACACAACACAAAAAAACTTTTTTCTACCTCAAAAGGTTGGAAAATTGGGAGCATTAACTTCCCTTTGGGATTAATAAAGTATTTACTAATTGAATTTGAATACGCTTTATGCACTCACTGGGAAAGTGAGTAAAGCTTGAGAATTAGCTTAATTTGCCATATGCTACTTTATCCTAAGGAGTGTTTTCAATTTTCTAGACATCTTAAAGAATAATAATGCTATTAAAAGTTCATAGATAGACTTCACACAGTAAGAATGTAAGTACCTTAAATTGTGTCTGTCATCAGTTACACACACTTCCTTCTAATTGTGAGATTGGGTTATTAGTGTGTGTGGTTGCACAGTTTGGAAATACGGCTATGGCAGTTGGTTCTTTTAGAAGCATAAACTGTCAATAAGCTTATTTTCAAATATAGTTCTGATTTAACACAGAAAAAACATTTACTGGTAAGACCCTGATGGAAAAAGGAAAGTCTGGTTGTTTTTTGTATTTCAATGCATTCCAAAATTATTCATACTACTTGAACATTTTCACAAATTGTCACATAATGGAATCAAATAGACTGATTAAAAGATGCACATGGTTGTTAATAGAACATTGCATGGTTTTCAGTGTCCCATGCTATTGGATTCAGCCATGAATTGATCCAAATTTTGTTGCTTGAAGATGGGAGCTAACCATCCCTGATCCAAACCATTCCATTGTAGCTCTGGACATGTTTAAGGATACTTTCATTCTATAAAGGTGGACTTCCACTTCAACCTGAGTACCCTACATGGCTTGTGGTAAAGGACGGATATCTGTAACACACAACTAACGTCTGTCACATCAACAGATTATTCCACCTGAATTGTGGTTATCTGCAGCTCCTCCAGGGTTCCCATCGACAAACTGGCTTCTTCTTGGATTAATGCTCGCCTTTCCCATCCTGGTTGATCACGGCGGTCCAAACCTTTCGGATTGTGGGCCAACATTGTTAAGTCAAAAGCACTCAAGGGCCAAAAAATGCAATAAAAGAAATGACCTAACCAAACAATTGTGATTTTTTTTCACCTTATCTACAAAATATGATAATTTTAAACAAACTAGACTATCTGTATTTAGCCAACTTTAATAAATTAATTTCAATCAGATTTTAATGCACCAAAGTCTGCATTTGAGGAAACGTTGCTGGATAGACATAATCCTATTTACAATTAAATTAAAGATAATGTGTAGTTATAAAAAGACAAATGTTTTGTGTTGTACCTAACATTCATTTGTAAGATGTAACTTGCCTGTAATAATTTTGCGCTAAAAAAACAAAACAAAAAAAAAAAAAAAACTTCCATCTGCATCAGCCACCAGTGTGGGCCAGCCAAATCTTTCTTGAAATGCAGTTTGGGGGCCATACAAAATTAGCACAGGGCACGCAAATGGCCCCTGGGCCACACTTTGGACACGCCTGGTTTAGATGGATGGCCATGAGAAGTTTGAGGTCTGTTACAATGGCACTACTGGTAATGCCTATTTGTACACATCATTTTCTCAGAGAATGTCTGATAGCATAGTTCTGTAAATAAAGGCTTACATCATTGCACAGCATTTACTGCAGGCATCAGTTTATCATTGAGGGAGCATTTAGTGATTAATTAATGCAACGGAGTACAATCCATATAGTTCGCAAAGGGACTGATATCAAACATTTTGGGCTCAGATACAAATCTTATCAGACCCTAAAGACTATTTGCATGCTTTAAGTGTCATAACGTTAGAGGATAGACTCTGAAACCAGGAGAACTGGGAGGAAGGAAAATAGACACATGGAGGTGAGTAAAGATTTTGACTTGGTACAAACTGAGGAATTCAGCTAGGAAGTTGGTCAGATAACACGTTGGAAGCGATAAAGAACTGACACCCCTCTCCTGGTTCCAGCTCCTTATGAAGGTTCTCTAATTAGTGGAGAAAAGGAACATCTATCCATCACACCAAGCAGAGAAGAAGAGAGAAGAACCAAGACCAACACAACCTGAGGCCTATATCACAAAACCACTATAGAGGATTTTCCAGATATCCTGGCTGAATTAAGGCTGTACTCAGTTTCACGAAAGCAGTAAAACGTAAGTTACTATGGCAGTTTATTCTGTGCAACTAGCCTGCTCCTGACCAGGCAATGAATTTTGACAGTGATTCTGTTTCCTTATCTGTGTGCTTTGTTTTTTAATCCGCCTGCAATTAAAACACCATTGACACACATTGGTATTTAGTCAAGTGCTGTAATTATTTTAAAATTATGACGATAGCCTATACAATTATTAACTTTATTATTATCCATTTGGGCATTGTTGCATTTTTTATACTTTGTTATAAGATAATGTTATTTTAAATCTCTATAAATGCAAGTGTGATTAAAAAACAAGAATAATGGAATAAAATAAAGTTTTAGATACAGCTCACTGGTGGATTTTTTTAGAACAGTCTTGTGGGCACCACATATGGTCCTCGGGGGCTATTTGGTACCCACGGGCACCATATTGGTGACACCTGCCCTACTGTTTCAGGAGTCATTGAAGCGTCAGAATCGGATAGAGGAGAGAAAATGGTTTATTTTTTTTGCAATATAAGCAGCTCCAAATAAATGTTTTATATTATAATAGAAGCAGTGTTTCCTTTCTAGAGTCTCATGTGTTTCAGTTCCTCATAAAGCTCTATCAAATGATGTTGCTTGTTTGATTTGAAGATCGGTGCACGCAACTCATCCATTGTAACATCCGTGAATCTGTGATTGACCTTGTGGTCTTTTGTAGACAACCAGGGATGCGCATTTTGCTGGATAAATTAATCCTGGCTTGAACTAGTCACGCTTCTTGAGCCTGGATTGGGCTTTTTGAATAAGATAAAGACAGGACACATTGATCACGTTATGTCAAGCCTAGTTTTAGCACCAGTGACGGTTCTAGACTAAATCTAACAGAGGGACCAGTTTGTTTTTTTCATGGGGAACAGAACAAGGAATAAAAATAACAAACAAGGTCATATTTGATTGTTTAATACATTTAAATGAGCCACAGATGCAAAGAGCCAGTTGTGACTCTGGAACTGCAGGTTGCAGACCCCCTAATCTAGCAGATGGTTAATATGTCCTATCTCAATAACTGCCTGTTTAGCTTTGCCTTTTAAATCATTGTCAAAGTAAAACTGTGAAGGCAAAAAATTAAATTGGTCCAAGGGGCCAATCAGATACAGGTTCTGTGCCAGTGCATATCATCATGAGAAATGGATTTAGTATTGTGACTTCAGTACAGGTGCCCCAGTTGGCCCCTGTCTAGAACCGCCCATGTTTAGCACTTATCCTGAATTTCTAAATTTGGCTTTTGAGAAATAGGCCTCTACACACAGAAAGGTATGACATTAAGCTTCTCGAGAACTGTGTCTGGTCAGTACAATCAGCTGACTTAATTTATTTTTTAAAAAAGGTGTTGAATTATGTCTGTTGTTTCTGCATGTTATATGTTATGGTGTATATCCTGAGCCAATGTGTGTGTCAAAATATTTCACCATGGTAACACATGTTTAAAATAAAGATTTACTTTATTTTTGATGTCTTGGTAAGTTTGCCATTGTGTTCTGTTTTTTTTTCTTTCTTTTTTCTAAAGGAAATGGGTAACGCATAATCTTATTTACACTTATCAGTGTTAAAGAGGCTGAAAAGAATTCCCATCACACGTTTAAGATTTTTATTCATAAAAGCATTTGAAATCAATTCATCCTTTAGCTTCCCTTTCAAAATTATGCACTGATCTGTCTTGGTCAAAACCTAAAATCCCAATACAGCACACAGTGTAGTTGACAAAATGTGAAAAAGGATATGAATACTTTTGAGAAACACCATGTTTGTGCTCATTCGGTCAAATTCAGTAAAGAAAATACATTTTATTTGTTGAATTTTCTTGCAAACCTAATTTGTTCACTGGCTATGTAATGTGATTTTGAGTTAGAAGCCCCCGCTGTACACAGATCTGATATTTGGCATCTGCTACGGTGAGTGTCCGAGTGTGTTTGTGAATATATATTATAATCTCTTTGTGTAGAAGACAAGATGAGACAGTGAGACTGTATTCCATGGATTGTGTCTAGGTTTGCAAGTTTGAGAAGTACGTTGGAGGCAGCAGCTGACCTTAACTGTTGACTTCTCAAATCAAATCCAATAACTTCATCTAGTTGTTGACTATCGGGTGTAGCTGTTAGCGTTTTAGTTAATGCTGGTCACCTGGGGGCCTGAGAACCAGGCAAGCCCCCGAAAATGGCAGAGTTCACCTCTCCAATAGGTCTCCAAAAATAGTTTTCAGTGGCATGAAAATAAATGATTTACAAAGAAAATGCACTTTCCAGCAAAATGCCCTGAGTTCTTCTTACTGTGTTTATTAAGCTTTAAAAATAACATTTTAGTTTCCCTTGCTTATCATAATATTAAAACATTTGACTTTGATGGGGGAAAAAAATCCTCCACCAAAGAAGAAAAATGTACTTGTTGCCAGGCAACATTGGTTTATTTCCCTCAGTTTGGTTTATATGTGACAGTTTTTCCAGTATCACCAGTGCAAAATAATTCAGATGCTCAGAAACTGGAAATCTTAATTGTCTCATTTGCATATTTGCAATGCTTTATGCATGTCATCATTAGGAGAGCTTGACTCGAGGGAGGGCAGTAAATCCTATGCGCTCTCTGACGATGAAGTCACTCTCTTTTAAATCTTGCAAAATTAATAGTTTGGGTATGATGCTGCCCCCTTTGTACTATGATTTTGTTAAAATGTGTATTTAAAAAGTTGAGGGAAAAATCCTCCCTGTCTCTGTAGCTGTGATCAACTATAAGGTGTATAATCCTCTATGAGCACTTTACTAAAAGGCCTCTGCAACGTGTTTGCTGTGTCACAGAGGTGTAGCCATTTGATTTGATCACAACATCACAGTAAGCTCTGCATGACATTCATGATTTCTGCATTTCCCACAGCAGCGTGTGCTTTGGAATCAACTCCTTCTCTATGCACTTCGGCTGGTGATCAGTCATTTGCAGGTTCACAGCCATCCAACATCCTGATATGACCAGCCAACCTGACATATTAACCAGAGCAGAAGTTGTAACATTTTAAGAAATGATCTGCCCAACTCATTAAAAACTCACCATGCAATGGGATTTTCCCCACAAAAAACAGGGAGAGGCTTTTTCTGCATCTCCTTTCATTTTTTACTTCTTTACTGAATTTACTTTCTATATTTTAGTTTATTTTTTATTATATGTTAATTAAATTGCATTGTTTTCTTTAATTCTCAAGGTTGTGTTGTGCAATTACATGCTTTTAAGCTACTTAATGGTTATCAAATAAGTCTCGGTCTGTTAGGTATCCTCGGTGAAAATCAGGCCTATGGGCTTTGATATTAGGACATTAGTTGAAAGATTAATTTGAGCACTGGGATTCTTCTAAAAGCAAACTCTGCACACAAATGTAATGAATGAGTGACAACTCCTCTTCAGGTATAATAATTAACAAAAAATAAATGCTCATCCAGGGAACATCGTTATATAATGTTGTTTACCTGTATTAACAGTATATTTCAATCAACAAATCTCCTCTACTAGGCAAGTGAATCTCAGCTAAAACTACTAAGCAAAATTAGTGGATGTGGCTGTGGAGCTCTATGTTTGCAATAATCAGTGAGATAGGATCATTCTTTATGGAGTAATATTGGAAAAAGACCAATTCCCTTACCAATGAAATTGTTACAAAACATTTGTGTCTATATATCTAAGTCTGCCAGAATACTGACAAGCTCAGTAGGCTCAATCTTCTTGAAGCATCTTGATATTGGGGCCGGTCCCCCAACGTTTGTTTGAATAACAAGCATCTGAAATCACAGTGAACATGCTCAACACGCCCCAAGCTCGGATCTTCCAATCAAAATACTGGAAATGCACACGTTACATTTACATTGTGCCAGATAGAGTGCGACCATCTATGCAAGGCAAATTTATTTGTATAACACATTTCAGTACAAGGACAATGCAAAGCGCTTTACATGATAAAAGCATTGGAAAATAAAAACAGAATAAAAGCAAGTAAAAAAAATTTTGAAATAAATTGCATGCAATTTTGAATAAAATAAAACATAAAAAGATGGAAACTAAAAGCAAATATTCTAGTGTTGGTTGTCCTTGCTGGCTCACTGAAGGATTGATGTGAATCTTTTCTGTTCATAAATTAACATTTTTAGTGAGCTTTAATTTGTAATTGTATGTAAAGAAATGTTATTACATAAAATGTAATTTCTAGTGTGTTGGTGTATGCTAATTTATCAGTTTAATTTAAACTTGATCAAAGTCAGGTAATATGCATCAGAAAAAAAATAGTTGCTACTAATAGGTGTTGAGTTTTTGTGCCCCACTTAACTTATCATGCCAGAGACACCACTGTAGACGGGCTAGCTATGGCAGGTAGGAATCACGAAGAACAGAACCAGGCAGTGAAACTCGGCCAAATGGAAGAAACTTGGATAACTGGCAGGCAGAAGGGAACTCTGCTTCGTTCTGATCCTCGTGCTCCTTAGATGCTGTAGTTACCTCTCCTAGAATGAGTGTTTACTTGAGTCAGTGTTCAGCCTGACATCAGTGCTTATGTTTATCACAGTGTGTACACTTATGCTTGACTTCTGAGTTAACTGAATGGACACAGCACTACAATCTGGGGTGTCAGATGTGACTAAGAATTTCCAGCCCAAACACAACGTAATAACCACCCAACTAAAAAAATAAGTTATTCAAAAAGGGACTTTTTGAATAACTTATTAGTGGCTTAATAAGTTATTCAGACTATGGTCTGATTGCCACTTAAAGTGGCAATCAGACCATAGTATTGTTATTTGTAATTAGGTTCCTTCACTTACCTTCTGTGTTCTCCTTCCAGGAAGATGCTATCCTTCCATAGTCCTCCCTCTGGATCGCATTCCACTGCCTCCTCTATTTCTAAAGCCTTCTTATGTATTTAAGTTCGATATTCCTCTGAAATATCTCCTTATTGCTCCTTGTCACTCCGTCGACCTGCTGCCTGGATTCACCCACATAACATCCTTCACTTACCTGCCTCTCCACCCTCCAATGATCCACCCCTTCAAAACCTCACACTTTTCTCTCTCTTGAAGGAGGAAAACAATCATGAGCAGAAACTGCTCCACACACCATAACCTGTCAACTTTAACCCCTGTGGATGTACTCATCTCTTCCTCTGGATTGACACTATCACCGATAATTTTAATATGACCTCTCTACTATTAATCCTACTCACAGTATACCAAACCCTGCTTCCTGTAATACCCATTTATCTTTCCTCCTCAGTGTAATCCCTTTATCTTGCTGTATGAATATCTAAAGTCTTTAGTTATTTGAACTTGATGATTGCACAAAGGTCTCAATAACAAACAGCATAAAAGCTACCCCCATGTCTCAAAATTACCTTCTGTCCTGAAAAATGCTGTATTGCTGAGATTCCCGTGTCAGTTGAGCCAAGAAGCAGTATAGTGAGGAACCCAGGTAATGGGTCAAACAAAATTCACATCGGTGAATACAAAATCCAGTTACTCAATATCAACCTGCTGCAAATCATCAGATTACCTGGATTAACAGTATTGTCAACAAAGGAGGAGAGGGAACCCAATGATATCAAGACAAAGAAACCTTTCACATTGTGAGCAACATCTAGCATGCTGAGGAGAGAGGTAGGGCTTGTGACCATTGAATTGTATAGGAAATGTACAAATACACCTATACAAATATACCCTTCAATGAGTATCTGCTAAATGAATGACTCAGGCACTAGAAACCCAATGTGGATGATGCAAGAGTCTCTTGGGGCTCCAAGCAAAAAATCCAATGGGGCACTCAGAACAGGTTACATCACATAAATTTAACCCAGCACTGATAAAAATGTAAAATGTACACTTTTTATTTTAATTATTACAAAGTGCACATCAGAATTTTAAAAATGCTGTCATTCAAAGGTATAGTGGATGATTTTTCTGAAAATGTAGCTAAAATCAATTTTTAGAAACTGCCAAGACCATCCTACCTGCTCTTCTGCTCTTTAAGAGGGATCAGGTGAAATAATGATGCAAATCATCTCTGGTTTTACTTCTTTCTTCTGAGGCCTTCCTCTTCTTCTCATAAACTTGGAAGACAGTTTCTTCTTGTGACTCTCAACCATTTTCTAAGCATACGGTGAGAGGAGCAAAGCCACAATGAACAGCTCAAATAGAAGCTCACTGGATACATGAACGCTAGAATTGCGCAGCCAGCAAGATGAAGCTAGCAAGGCATGAGCACGTTCGTTGGCGTTAGGTGGAAATGCCACAATAATTAGCCTGTGGCAAAATAAATAGATAAGACGAACTTCTCATTACTCAAATCCAAAAAAAGATTCTCCACTATACCTTTAATACTATAAACCCCTACACCAAATCCAACAACACCTACTACAGTAATTTAGTTGCACTAGGAAACATTCTTGCACATTAAGTTTAGAATTTTCAGCTTGGCTGATGGAAAACTTTTAGGAGTAAAAAAAAATAAATAATAGAACACTATTGTTTCTAGACAATGTTTACATACATGAAGCTTGCTAAACATGTTATAGTCTTTACAGCATGGGCCTGGCTAGATTAAAACTGCATTAAGATCTATTGTTTTGAGCTAAACAAGCCACAATCAGCTATCACACTCACCACCTTCCTGTTTTCTTTTCTCTTCTTCATATTTTTTTATTTTCTTTTTTGCTTCCAGAACAATAACTTCTTTTAATTTTGTCTAAAGTTGATGCTGCTGTCAGCTTATGCTTGTGTAGCTAACAAGATAGCCTTATTTAGCTCAAGCATTGCTTTGAGCTAAATAAGCACTTATTTAGCTCAAAGCATAATTATAAGCCACAAGGTTACACTCACCACTGTTGTGTTAATTTTTTTTTTCTTCTTGTTTGTATTTTCTATCTTTTTTCTCACCCAAAAGGATAACGTCTTTTAATTTTGACAGAGTTGATGCTGCTGTGGAGCCCGGGAGCCCGTGCTTAGGTTTGTTTGCCTAAGAGAGGTGGGGGGAGGGCTCCGTCAGGGACTCTGAGAACCACACTGTCAATGCAAGTTTTCTGCTATTGTGGGTCTGAATTGTTTCAGAGTTTGTCCGCCATCTGGGGGACCCTGGTGGCCTGGGGGCCCCAAGCAATTGCCTGGCCTGCCTAATGGCACCCAGTGCCCCTGTGCATTAAAAAGACCGGGAGAAAGCATCATGGAAAGACAAGCACTGGCATGATACGTACCACTGACAGACTTAACATGCGGCCTATTCCAATGGCTAGAGTAAGCTGAAAATGAAAGACAACACAGAGGCAAAGATCATGACAGATTAGGCACTCAACAAAAAAGTTGGGCCTGGTCTAGCACACTCGACAAGGTGCCACTAAAAAAATAAGTCCTGCACAAAACATATACATAACCTTTTTTTCACCCTAACCATTTATTCTTATTTACCCCATTTTGCTTTCTGTGTGTTGATTACATGGTCTTTTAGAATTTCGACTGACACTGCAATCGGATAGCTACACATTGTTACATAAATGAGCCTTTTAAGCCATTTTAACTGTGACTTCTGTAAAATAATGTACATACAACTGATGCAATGCGTAAAAATAGCATTCTAAACAATTCTTAGTTTTAGGGTAAATTAGGGTTAATTAAATCTGAGTTGCTGTGATAAATTATGAGGAAGTGTTCAACATTTATTGAAAACTTTTTCCCTGAATAAATCCTGTTCTGATGTAATGAATTTGTTTTGTTTTTTATCTAACCTGAAAACTTTCATACATACATACATTTACATACTCTATCCACAGTAGAGGTTTAAAATGATCTTAAAACATTACCAGCCTTTATGTGGTGTTTAGGCCAGTGAAGCAGTTGCTACCTCCTATCAGTTGTAGCGACTTGTGGCATAAAAAGTCATTATACAATCTAAGCAATTACCCATTTTCCAAGGGGTTTTGAACATTTGCGTGAAATCACATATATAAGACAGAAAATGATTGCAGGGCAGTTTTCACATTTCACTTCCAACAAGTCATGCTTCAGTATTATGTGGCAATTACAGACACAGTTCACCTCTATTGGCTTATCCATAAACTCTAATTCTCACATAGTAGGGATTAATTAGATTTTCTGAGCTTTAAGGGAAAATTGAATCCATATTATATTTGCTTTTTTGTGGTAGCTGGGAGAGAATATTAACTTTTAAAGCAGCAAACACTAATATTGTCTGACATCGTTAAAATGCAAAGATCAATCAACAACTTACAGTTGAGTTGCATGTTTCAAACTAATTTTACAAATCGTGATTCCTAAACCACTCATATATATTTACCATAAATTGATTATTGCTTCTGATGTAAATTTGCTAAAAGCTAACCGTCCAATAAACGTATTTGCGGTGCTTTTACAGGCCTGCCTCTAAAACTGGCTTGTTATGACATTAATGTTAATGGCGGTGATTCAGAATGTGCTGACTGCAGATCTGCGGATCTCGGATGGATCAATACAGACTGCACATATGTAAATGTAGTCATTAAATCTTTTTTCAGTTGGATGTCTGGCCTCAGGGAGCATGCAATAAGCAGTGACAGTCATGAGAAACAAATTATTTCAACCTTGAGAAGTTAAAAAGGTCTCTCGTTTGGTTTTGCAGGACATGAGGTCTCGTTCTTTGATCTAGGCATGCAAAGTGCGTTGGCGTGAATCTTTAGGGTGATGATGTGAAGTTAAACATACAAGAATATCTGCAGATGCTGAATGCAAATTCAGTGTCATCTCACTCACATTATCCACAGTAACAGCTTTAGCATGGCTTGCACTCTAAATCCTCATATATAAAGGTGGAAATGTGCACAGCCACATGAGAACATTTAATCAGAAAGCAATGTAGTATCCCTGAAGCCCAAACAATGCGTACCTATGCAGATTGCTCCGTAAATTGTCTTTCTGTTAATGTGTTTGACCTCAGGTACAATATTTTCTACTTTGTTTTCCATCGTCTGATAGTCAGAGCTTGAAGTGAGAAAAATGGGGGACATGTGCTGAAGTGGAAATGTTGACTGCACTACACTACCTGACCTCAATTACTTTCCCTGTAGATAAGATAAGCCTGTTTTGATAGATAATTCAACTTCTTCTGAAAACAATGTGGGAAATTATGAGTTAAGTGGCTTTTGTCCTTGTGACTTTTTCCTCCAACGTCCCAGTGACATGCTTTTAGTATAAAAACCTGAAACTTGCCTGTTTACGTGTACTAAATGCACAGGTAATATTTTCTTTTTGTATTGCTGTAGAAATTTTGTACTTTGGCAGTTTTTTTTCTTTTCATCCTTTATGCAATAAAAAAGCCAAGTGGCACAGATCAAATCATACCAGCTTTGGGGACATTTCATAATCACTTTGACAACCAGTGATCAGTAATTTTCCTTTATCTGTTGCTAGTGTAATGTACAGATGTTTTTGGTTATTTAGTGCCAGGTTACTCAGTTATTTTGCTTTGACCAGGGGCCACATACTTTCATAATTCATTAAACTAAATGGACCAAGCAAAGGATAGTAGGTATCAAAGCAAAAACGGTTTTATCATCAAATTCTTATTAAAGCCAATTTCTAAAAAATAATGTGATTAATTTTGAGATTGATGTTTTTTATGATTTTTGTCTCTATCCTTCACAAAAAAAAGTAAACTAACAAGAAAAACATTGGCGGGCTGCACAGTGGCACAGTGGGTAGAGCTGTTGCCTTGCAGCAAGAAGGTTCTGGGTTTGAGTCCTAACCTGGGTCTTTCTGCATGGAGTTTGCATGTTCTCCCTGTGCATGCATGGGTTCTCTCTGGGTACTCTGGCTTCCTCCCACAATCCAAAAACATGACTGTTAGGTTATGTGACCCCAATAGGAATAAGTGTGTTGGAAAATGGATTGATGGATGGAAGAAAAACATTGAAAATAAAAAAAGAAATACATTTATTTACATGGGAATATTTGTATGATGTTTGCACCATTTAGTTCAAACATACAGAGCTCTGACCACCACTTTATCAAGGCTACAGTATTCCAAATGTGTATTCTATTGACTTGATTTTTTTTTGTCAAATAAACAACAAATATATGTATCTATCTATCTAACTATATATATATATATATATATATATATATATATATATATATATATATATATATATATATATATATATATGCAAAAGCCTCACTCAAGTAGGCAATATATATTTATTTAATACATTTTATTTTGGGTTACGTTGGGTACGTGAGGATATGACCAATCAGTTTCTTATTTACAGATGCTAACTATTTTAATATTAATATTAATGTTGTAAGATTTTCTTTACAGCTCAATTGCAAGGCTTTTAAAACTCACAACACATTCCATTCCCCATTCTACATTTCCTTGTACAGTAATGTTTATGGTTTAAAATCAAGGTGGCCGAAAAAACACCAGTGCCAGAGCGTAACGCTTGAAATATTCTAAAATACATTGGGCATGCAGTTGAGGACCCATATACAAGAAAAAGCATATTACTCCTTGAAAGATTGATTTAATATTCAAAGTAAAGAAGAGCAAATAAGAATGTCAAGAGATGTGCACTGGTGGCATTGATGATACTTCTGAAATACTGAAGGAGCTCAAACTTTTCCAAACTTAAACTGCAGGGAACTTTAATGTGCTAAGGAAAGAGGTGAGTAATATGGAGCAGACCTTTGAGCAATTAAAAACAACAATGGAAGAAGCCGAAGTGTGGATTCTGCTTAAGTTAATAAGAATTGTTCTTCTTCCTGCTCCTGTTCTTTTTTTGCATGGAATGTGTTGTTATTCCATTGTATTTATGGATTGTGACAGCCATACTTGGTATGATTACATTACCAATGAAAATAGAATGAAGATAAAACATGAAACATTAATGTGAAAATTAAGTTACTTATCTGTATTTCTCAGGACTGTACTTATTTCTTTTTCCAGAAGAAATATATATTTTTTAAATATATGTTGAAGGTGTTTGCAGTCAGCATTTTTTTTACCTGGCTACTTCCTGGTTCTTTAAGAGTGCAGTTCCACAAGGGAGGATAGAGGTACCTTTTTTACTTATGCTTACTGTCTATTGCAGTCTTTTCCTGTCCTGGTATGTAACTGCTGAGAACAGGATTTGATGTGTACAGGATATTCAGAAAACCCAGTATTGAACTTGTGTGGCAGGCATTGCTAACTACATTCCTGAGAAAGTAATTTCACCGCACAGCCTTGTTCAAGATGAGTCTAGGCACTTTTTAAATTATATTCTTATATTGGGTCTTAATAGGCACAGTCTGGATATTCCTTTTCAGAGTTTGATATTATCTCCACAGGCTTTGTGTGTCCCTAGCTGTTCAGCCTTTCATTGCAGACTCTTTGCTATCTTGGATGAGGCGAGTGATCTTTGGTTTTGTGCAAATTTGAAGAGTCTGACAGCTGGGTCTAGGAGGTACACTCCTTGGTGTAGAGTGATAAGAGCAGTGGACACAGGGACACATCCCTGTGGGATAACAGAGCTGACTGCCAGAGGTGATTTCCCCAGGACTCACATGCTGTTCTCTGCCTGTCAGAATGCTTGCGAATCATGACAGATGACTTATGATATACTGGTTGCCATTTCTATTACAACTCCTTACTCTGTGACATAAATTAGAATCTTCTATTTTTTTCTGAATATTGTTGGGTATTATCATTATACCATAACATCAACAAATGATCTCTATTTGATCATCAAAATTAAATGTACTTCTTACAATCATATTATTAATTATTAATATAAAATGTCACATATTAAGATGATAGCAATATATATTCATCTATTTGTGATCCAAATAAAAAATCAATGTGTAATTCAATCATGTCATTATTTCCTTGTCTTTAGAAAAAAATAGTGGTACATAAAATGTGATTTGCTCTACTGAACTTTGAGTTTTCATTTCTTGTCAGCAGAATAGGTAAAAAAAAAATACAATTTAGATAAAAAAACAGCAAATCATACAGCCTCTGCAGAGTTTTGAAAACTGTGGAAGCATATGCATATATTTTCTTATTAAGACACCTTGTGTTTTGTTCTGCAATTTTACTTTCTTTCAAGCTTCCCGTTGA
Source organism: Fundulus heteroclitus (assembly GCF_011125445.2). NCBI lineage: Eukaryota > Metazoa > Chordata > Actinopteri > Cyprinodontiformes > Fundulidae > Fundulus > Fundulus heteroclitus. Next base: position 6,681 of record NW_023397455.1, on the reverse strand, counting down.
CTTTTGTTTCCCACGCCCATTTATCCCAAAAAAGCAAACACTTTGCTTGACCACAACCTCCTTTTTCTTTTTTTTTAGATATGGGCCAGATTATAAAAGTAAACTAATTTTTTCCTGACATGAATGTATTCAGTGCAAATTCCCAACATGGTGGCTAGCAGGTTTCAGAAACTGGATGCTCTCCATTACCTATGAATACTCAATACAGAGTTTATTTCTTGAAGCATAAACTTGCATTTGTAATATCAGATTTGCTTTTGCTTTGATGGAAAAAAGCAAACTTTCAAGAGAATTTATGTTTGCAAATTTCTCCTCGTTGCAATTCCCTCTGAACTTTAGATGGAAAAAAAACACAACATCCAGATATTGGCACAGTCAACAGATCCCAGCACACATGAAGGAAAGGCACAGCAAAAGTGCTGAAAAATCAGCATCAACATAATGCTCTACAGTGGTTATTAATTCCCTTTACCCAGGCTCATATGTTTCAAGCAAATTAATTCTGCTGACTGATTTGCTTTTGTAATAACCTAATAGTATGCCACTACTATGCTCACTCGTTTGGAACTGATGTGGGGGGAAAAATATCACCTGAATATCTTTTTTTGTCTCCATTCTTTAAATTTTAACAGCAGAGTTTATATGTGGAGAATCAAACAAAAAGAAGTGAATGAAGAAAATATATCATGGAAAGGATAGTTAGGATATTTCCAACAAAGAATATAAATAGCAGCAAATCAAATAAATGACCATAAATATAATGGTATCACTGTGGTACCTTGTCAAAGAGGCTTTTTTTCTGAAATAATGGTCCTTCTAAATGATTACAATGTAAAAACAAGGGCAACGAAAAAGTGTTGGCCTTTTAAGGTGAGCTATGTACGTGACATTTCTCCTATCAACTCTCTGGAGCATCATGAAACCATGATGTCTATTTCTTTTTTAGCAGAACCAGCACTGCACTATATTTTACACAGTTTGCGAGATGGAGAGGACATTTTAAAAACAAGCTGTTTCTGGTTTGTCACTCTCACACGCCCACAGACTGCATGCTCTAGCTCTGTCTGACAGCATTGAATCTATGCTCAGTCCTCTGAATACGCAAAAGCCTATGCATTAAAGAGGGACCCAGCACGGTTTATTTATTCATTTAAATGGACTTTCAGTTTTGTACTATGTATGTGGTACATTTTCTTGTTTTTTTTTTCAGACTAAACAAAAATGTTTTTAGAAATTAGAGAGGAAAAAAAACAGATGCTGAGGTGAAGAACAGAGACATGAAAAATGAACATGATGATATCTTCCAAGCATACGAACAAGTGATATGGTTGCAATGTGGTTTTGTCGAATGTCTTAGTATTTAGACAAACAGGCTATCTTTGCTTTGTTATCATTTTGCAACACATGTAGCTAATATAATGTTCTCAAAAGTAAACACTGGAAAAATGAAAGCATGAGAGAAAGTACTGCTTTTATTTCCCCCTATTGTAAAGTGAAAGTATGCATTATTCAATGTGAGGTACCTTGGACAAACAAACTACAATGGCAGCAGATTTTGATCAATATAGCTTATTTAGAATTTTCCCACTGACATCAGAATACCGACTCCCTTCCTTTCAGGCTCTTACAGCAACTTGCAAAGCATTTATAGCTCTTAAGCTATACCATGTTTTCCAATATTGGAACCACAAACTTTTTATAGAGTTTCACTCTTCACCAGGAGAATGATTCGAAATATGAAGGTGCTACTATCAACTGAAGAACAGGTGAACTAAAAAGGTCCATTCAACATCTAGATCAAATGTAGACATTCAGATGTTCTGTCAACACCACATCTAAATTTGAGACTTTTTATTGAAAATTTGGAAGCTTAAAAACATCCACCTGTAATAGCAACCAAAAAAAATGGTTCTACATTGTATTGACTTGAGTGAAATAAACTATTTTATATTTGTCTATGACATGAAAATCAGATGAAATATCTGAAATTTTAGCCTTTAACCTACCTTAAAAAAAAAATCATACAAAGGTTATGACCACAAACTGTACTTCATTAGAAGGAATGGTTTAATAATATAATGGATGATTTTAACTCTAGCTCAGTTTGTATTGATAACTATTACTTCCATAGTTTAGAGAAACACAATCTACCATACATATTAAAAGGAAAGATGATGTAACAACTTCATTTACTTCTCACTGAATTTTAAATGGACATTTCCAGACCTTCAATTGTCTTTATTACACTTGAGCACTCCCGTTTCCCCAACATGTTTTTACCCTTCACGGATCTCAGACTCTGAGGAGGAGAACCTTTTAAGTGCTTCCCCTCTGAGTTAAAATGTGTTTACACCTAAGACACTTCTCTTTACCCTACAATCACAGATGGTTTCCCAGGGCGCAGCGACCAAATGGGAAGCCTTTGTTGTGGGGATTAAGTATTTTCTGAAATACATAACACCTGAATTGTAACTACAGTAAATGATTTAAAGCTGGACTTTATTCATGCACATTAGCGTGATAAAAAAAAAGAAAAAAAGATTTGGTGTTTGTTTTTTTTTAATTCATACATTTGTGTTTTTAAGAGCTCAGCTTTAAGTAACTATCTGGAGGATAGACTTACAACACTTTGCTTTGATATAATCTTTGAGTTATTTTTAAGTTTTGCACATGCCCAGCACACTCTCGCATGTACAAACACACCCTTGACAGTATCAGGTCTTCAGAGAAAGAGTGTTTACTACTAAAAAAACCCACTTGCTCCCTCTGCTCAAATATTTAGGCTGAGTCTCAAGCACTCTCCTTTGAATTGAAGTAATTGGTTGGTGTTTAAATTGAAATTTCACAGGCAGTAGATCGCCACACAGTGCAGTGAAGCTCAAAGAAGGATGTTCTTCTGGTTTGTCAGAAGTGAGGTATATGTGCATGTATGGACATGTGTCCACCTTTATTAGTATTCCATCAGTAGAGCCATATGAAAGTGTCATCTCCCTCTTTTTCAAGTCACCCCACCTACTCATCTCTAACGCTCCCTTGCTCAGTTCCCTTTCTATTCAAAGGTCCAGAGTGTGCCCCGTGGGCAGCTATTAATGAGGAACTTTGTGGTGAGTCTTATTAAACCTTAATGACACACAGCCACCTGTCTGGATTTCAATACAAGAAGGGCTCAGACAGTCATCAACACAGAGAATCTCTAATCTGTAGATTGAAAAGAAGCTCCCCTGCCAAAGTGGGTTTTTCTGCAATCTTCGTGTTTCTAGTGAAGCCAGCAGTTTTTAAGTCATATTTAATGTTTAAGTATTTTTTTTTTTTTACACAGCCTATAATCATGTTTGTCTTCTCAGGTTATCTGATGCACAGATGAAGAGCAAGCATTTTTTTCCCATCATCCAAGTAATTAATGAGCTCTTATGCTTGTAAACAGCTGTTCATTTAGCTATTCAACACATGTGACACACGATATGTCTTTGAAGCATCTTATGAACCAAGGCTGGTGAGAAATAGGGTTTAAACCAGAAATTTACACTGTATAAAAAGGCCTACACCCTTATTTCTCTCTAAGATTGAATCAGACTAGTTGCTTGCTGTTCTAGGTCAGTTAGGAGTACCAAAATTAGTTCTAATCGCTAAATACCACAATACCAGGGGAAAAAAAAAATTAACAGATTTTTTTTTTCCAAATTCAGAAGTTCAAATACATCTCTTTGAGTTTCCTGTGGTTGGTGTCCAATTTTCTGGGGTATACTTTCACAACCTTCCAGAGTAGTTTTCTGAAAGTTTGGCCATTACTACTGAGAGAACATTTGTAACAGGGTTACTGTAGGTTGCATACATGCACACATACCTTTTCAGCTCTGGCCACAAATTTGATGTGGGGTTGACTCCAAGCTTTGTGATGGATAGAGCAAAATATTGTCTTTGTTGTCCTAAAGACAAAGATTAATTTGGTGGGGGGTAATTTTTTGGGTAAGTTGAAAATCCTATTTGTGCACAAGCTTTAACATAGTTGCTGATACATCTAATTTTGCTCCAATATTATATAATGTTACCAGATTTAGGAATTAAATAAAAACCTTACTGAATGGCACGAGGTAAATTAAAACACAGAAACAGGATGAAAGCAACAATATAAGTCAGCAATGAATAAATAAAATGTGTGAGTGTGGTTTCATTGTATGAAGGTGTTGGAGTTGTTTCTTCCTGGAGGGACTGTTGAGCTCTTGAGATTGTGGTAAGGCTTATTGAGTCACTCTCTTTTTTTCTGTTGCTGCAGCATTGTTTTGGTTTGGCGTTCCAGACTCTGTCGATTTTATCTTAAATAAAAGCTCCAGAGTAAGAAATGTGGCATTAGAGACACCAGGGACCATAGTCAGATGCCTGCCAGGGGCCAGAATGGGCAACATCAAATCCTACCTTAAACTGCTGGCTAAGGATGACCATAAATACAGTAAGATTGTTATTCACGCTGGTGGTGATGACACCCAGTTTTGACAGTCAGAGGTAATGAAGGCAAGGCAAGGCAAGGCAAATTTATTTATATAGCACAATTCAGTACAAAGACAATGCAAAGTTGGTGTTGCTTTGGGGTGCAAGTTTGCTAAAACAGTGTTGGAATCTTCTCTGGTCTGACACTGACCTTGTCAGTCTGGACACTGACAAGGTTATTATAGCGGGGATTTTAACATTCATGTTGACACTGAGTGTGATAACCTTAATGTAGCCTTTAATACTATCCTAAATTTAATTGGTTTTGCTCAAAACTTGCATAAACCAATACACTGTTGCCTTCATACTTTGGACCTTGTGCTGACATATGGCATTAATTGTGTAGAATTAACCATTTTTTAACAACCTTTGAGTTCAAATTAACTGAATTCTCCACCCCCAAAAGAAGGTTTCATCATGGTAGATACTTATTGTCATGGTGCAGTTTTTTGGCCTGCCTGAATTTGAACAGTTTTCTAGATCTTTTCACCTCTCACCCAGCCCCAATTACCTCCAGTCTCCACTCCACTGTAGATCATTGCCACCTGCCGCTTCTAATTAAGGGAAACTTGGTCCACCTGTTAACACCCCTACATAAAACCTCCTCTGATCAGCCCCGCTGGACCATCATCTTCTGCTCCTACCTTCGTCCTTCTTCCCTCGACGATGTCCTCACGTCTCCTTTGCCTCACGCCTGCCTCACTCTCCCTCTTCGTGCCTGCCTGCTGTCACCCAGCGTCCAAGAGCTCTCGCTGCTGAGCTGCCGGCTTCCCCTCGACCCCAGCGCTCACTTGCCTGCTCAGGAGGCTCCCTGGAACCTTGCACCTGACTGGCTCGGCAGCTCAGCTACTACGGTGCTTCCCCTCTCACGTCCGCCAGCTCCAGCTCTCTCACGTCTGCCAGCTGCTGCCGTCATCATCCTCCTGCTTCAATCTGGTACAGCCTCTCTGGTTTTCATCCTCCACAACCCATCACCTCTCAATAAAACTCTTAAACGTGGCTCTGTGTGTGGATGAATTTGGGTTCACTAGATCAGACCCTGACACTTATGCGACCAATGCTGTTTCAAACTTTAAAAAGTCTGTCCCCCTTTTAATTTCCTCAGTATCACAGAAATGCCCTACAGATGGGTGAAATGTTGTTTCTTCTCATTCACAAATTGATGCTTTTGTTGATGGTGTAACGTCCTCATTGTGTTTTGCATTAGCCAGTGTAGCCTGGCTAATGCAAAACACAGGAAGCTGGCTCCCTGGTTTAATTTAAAGCTGTGTTCATTGAAGCACAATGTTAGGAAATTCTACAGAAAATGGCGCTCTACATATTTAGAGGAATCCTACCTAATCTGGAAAAACACACTGTTGTATAAAAAGACCCTTCACACAAAAGAGAAATGCTCAATAGTGGTTGTGAAGAGCCACCCCCCCCCCCCCAGAGCACTGAGGCAGGCCTGGGGACCCAAAACCCCAGATGCCCAAAGGGACCCCCAAAGTAAAGGCGCCCAAAGGGGGGCCAACACAGGAAATCTGCCCCCCCCCCCACCAAGGGAAGAGGAGAGACGGTCCCGAGGAAATCCCCCAGCCACTGCAATGCTGAAGCCCCCAGGAGCCGCAGGGATGAGCATGCAGGCTCCACACTTAGCGGTGACTTGAGATGTTCTTGGGAGAGGGAGCAGTTCATACCTGAACCTGACAAGTAAACAGAAAAAAAAGAAAAAAAAACACATACAGTCTCATTCACATCTTTCCACCCTAGTCCCCCCCACTTGCAAAGCAGGGACTCTTAAAAAAAAAAAAAAAAAAAAAAAAAGACAGCTTGCAGACATTCGCATATACCCACTCACATCCAATAATCCCAAGGCCGGGCACCGGCACCCTATAGGGGTACCAGGCTCCCGGACCCAGTAGGTAAACCCTGAAACCTAGTTTTCCAATTTGCATCGTTTGTCATTTCATTTTCACTTCATATTAGGTACTTAGATCTTTGTTTGCCTACCCTGTTTTCTTCTGTTCTGGTACAATTTTATCTGTGAACCCTATATTCAAGCCTGACATAGTGTTGCGCTTAAAAAGGTTTATAGTAACTGATGAGATGGTGACCGACAGAACAGGCAGGTGATGACAGAACAGGTATGATGTGACTGAATAGTGTTGAGGGTGGCTGAAATGGATGATGACCAGAACTATACCTATACCAGAA
>NW_023397454.1:0-27632 GCF_011125445.2 Fundulus heteroclitus | reverse complement strand
AAAGATATGATAAAGAGTCATTTTAAGGTTAATGAGCACATATGGGAACTCTTGTGATACTGTAGATTCATAACAACAACACAAGTTGATGTTCTAAAGGAAGAATGGATCAAATTCACAAATCACAGCAAACATCCTGCTATCTTTTCTTTTATTGTTTTCAATAATGATGACATAGGCATGGGCTTCCAGCAGTTCTACTAAGGCTAAAACGGTTAGTCTTAGTAGGAGCAATTAGACATTGTACGAGCAGTTAGGTGTTAGATTTGAGTTAAAGTAGCCCACATCACTGATTTCTGTGACTTTCCCCCTCATTTGTCACTGCGGGGAATGTCAGCTGTCCCTGTATACGGCTTAAGGTCACATTATCATTTATATTCAATAGTTCAGCATGAAGGGCCCTGAAGGGCTCTGCAGAACTGATATGTCACATGACGGAGAAAAATGCTTTTTCATATCAGATCATTTTTAGTGAATGTGGCCATGAATAGGCCAGGAACACTCTGGAAGATTTGGTTTTGAACACCGTGGCTCCATTCAGCTCTTGAATGGAATACAAGATAAAAGTGGTCACACGCTTCATGCACGAGCCCAAGGGCAAAGGCAAACTTACAGGCTTTTTCCCGACAATCAGTTTTTCCACTTTCTGAACCTGGGACACATGATCTTCATTAGTCCTGAGTTCTCGCTTTCGAATCCGCTCATATATCCCCACCAGCATCTCTCGGGGGATGTCTTCCCCATCATCAACCCCTGCCAAAGGGGAGAAAGAGGCGGAGGGTTAATGATTCTTCCCCAGATTTAACAATGCAAATCAAGTCCTGACTTTACATGAATCCTGCTCTTCTGTTCAACCTCAGAGTGCAAACCTGCCCTTCAGGCTTCAGCAAGGAAAAGCACGTCCCTGAAACGTCACATTGTCCTTTATTTCACAGCCTATTCAACAGGAAAAGGACTTAGTCATGCTGTACAGGCATACTGCTAAGACCTGCAAAATCCCTTGACTCCGTTCACTGCCAATGAAAAGTGCTTTGCTAGAATAGACGAGCCACGAAAAATTAACCAGCTTATTGACACCAGGGTAAAACTGATCAAGGTGAAACTCAGACCTGCACTGCTTTGAAAAAGTGTCAGTACTTCCTGAACTGTTTCATGTTACATCCACTAACTACACCAATTTCACTACTTAAAGGGGATTTTATGTGCTAAACCAACACAAAGTAGTGCATGACAGTGAAGTGGGAGGATAAAATAAACTCCTAATAAGGTTAGCTAGGATTTGGCTTTAATATCACAAAAGGCAGGAGACAAGAGTTTAATTTATGGAGCGTTTCCTGTGGAAGAAGCAGAGTTGATTCCTGTTAAGTAGGACAGTGGTTTATTGTCAGTGAGCTGGAAGCTGTAGTGGAGGGAAAGCAAAGCACCTCGAAGGTTTTTCACAAAGTCTTCTAGTTTCATCTTCCTCTCAGGCTTCACGTTGGGGCTGTACATGTCAGTGTTGAGGAGGATGATGGCGAACGCGAGGATGAAGATGGTGTCCGGGTTTCTAAATTGTCGCACCACACCAGGGTTGCAGATGCAGTAGCGCTGGCTAGATATCATGCACAGAAACAGGAACAGAAAGGCAAAATGTATTAAAATGCCACCTTTGTCCCTCTGTTAGCAGAAAATCCCAGTTAGTTCCGTCACACCCAGCTTATGTAGCATAAATCATAAATGGCCATCACATATATTCTGTTTGACAGAGTGGGGCTTAGTCAGACTTAATATACCAAGAAGTCAAAGTATTTCTGTAAAGAATAATACTAAATCAGACATAATTCAAGTTGAACAGCTTTTAAGTTGCTTAACTAAGGCTCCCATTCGACTTTAAGCCCCCCCCCCCCTACAATGCTACATGGTAAAACACAGAAATACGTTCATCCAAACAGATTTTCTGCAAAAGACAGTTTAGACTCCTTAACGCCGACATCCTGCTGTACCTGTCACTCCATGAATTTAGAAGGTAGAGTTTGTTAACCCTTTGGTAAAGTGTGAGGCCTCCACAGACTTAAATGATTATAGCTTCATGTCCAAACGTTCCACTTTGGCCAAGATTCTACCATCTGAAATAAAGCCTCATTGGAAGCAATACATTGGTAAAAATTAACATATGATGATGTAAAGGTAATTACATTAAATCACATATATCTAAATAGAAACCATTAGTTTTTAACTTTGCAAGAAAGGATCTACTTTTGAATTAAGTCTGGGCTGTTCAAATAACAAGATACTGTGCATTCATCTCTCTGATACATTCATTCAAGTAAAGCCAGACAGCCGGCAAAGACCTGGCTTCCGTTACTCTGCTCAGCTTTTTGCATTGTGGGAGGAGCCACAATTGTTCTTGTGGAGAACACCATCATATTGGCAGCAGAATGTGTTGCTAATGCTGCGATCAGACCAAATGATCGCAGCAGGGCCACCTGGTTTACATGGAAAGTCTACAATGGAGCGCCTCTAGGAGCGTCGACAGGTTTCTAGTGTCAGGAGCGCCCGTTTTCAGCCTTTAGCGTCCGTCCCAAGTGGCAGACACTAGAGATGGAAGATTGGAACTTTTGCAGCTGGACGCAGAGCATAAAGCAATCAAAGCCTGTCCTATTATTATGATCAGTCGAGCTATCACTACTAAAACAGTAAAGGACCTAGCCTGGAGGAGGATTAGTGAGGAAGACCTACTGAGCCCCTAAAGGGACACTGAATGGAAATAAAAAAGATAAACTTTCTGCTGCACACTAGAAATGATCTGATGTGCACGAGAAAGTATGAGGTGCTCGCCAGAATGTTACATTTCTTTAATTTCCCTTCAATGTCCCTTTAGGGGCTCTGCAAAGTTGGGATCTGAGGTAAGTTATCAAAACTTTTAAAAGGTAAATATTTTCCCGCATTTGGGGAAAACAGGGCAGGTCTTCCTAAGGTGAGCCAGACCAGTCTGTCCACATTTTGACTCTCAAATCATGTACGCAGGATGAGAAGTCAGATTAATTATTTGGATTTTATACTTTAGTTTACAAGTGGTAGAAAGATAAACACAGAAGGCCAGGTTTTCTGTAGTTATAGTATAAGTGGGAATGAGTGGTGCAATACTACAATCATAAGGAATGTGTAACTAAAATGTGTATCTATAAGTCTGAGTTTGTAAACATTTGGTTGGAATGAATTATTATGGTCTTGAAACAAAAAGCCTTCCATCATTCTGTAATCAAAGAATTATGTTATTTTAATCCCTTTCAATTAACATCCCGAGTATTTCGAGGTGATGTGTATTTTCTGTCTTCATCTCATGCTTGTTCGCCTGTATTTCAAACTGTGGAGGAGTTCACTGAACTCATTTCAGTCCACATTCCTACCCCGCTGAGTCAGTGTTCCCAGGACCAGAAATAAACAACAATAAGGATAATCATCTTTATTTGTTATTGCAAATAAAGGTGATTATCATTTGTACATTTTAGTGAAATTTGTCCTCTGAATTGAATCCATCACCCAGGGAGCATTCAGGGACAAGTGATCATTGCTCAGGGACCGAGTGGCAGTCTGTGGGGTTTGAACCGGGGATTTGGAAACCTTTCCAGGACATAAAAACCGTGCTAACCACTAGGCAACCACTCCCCCTCACAAGGTGAGGAGGCATTTAGTTTCTGCTCTCAGCTCTGGATCAAACTCCCTGAAACCCAGAGATGTGCAGATGCTGTTGGTCCTTTTAACTCAGGACTGAAAACATTTTCGTTTACTGTAGCTTTTGATCAAAGAACCTGACTAATTAACTGCTTTAAACATTTGGTTCGTTTAAGTCAGATGAGTCAAACTCAAGGACCGTGGCCTGAATTCGGCCCGTTAGGGCAATTTATCCAGCCTTTGAGAGCCAAAAGTGGCATATCATGTCATAAAATAGAGGCATGAATCCGTTTAAAGTGTAGAAAGTGGCTAAAACTGTGTCTCCTGTAGCGAATGTTGATTTCTTTACTGTGTAGTTACAGCTTCCTGTCACTAGATGTTAGTTTTTCCACAGTACATTAAAACAATCCGAAATGTCAAAAACGAGAACAAGTAATGCAGATTGACAAGTTTAAAGTGTAACTCACCCCAATAACAACTCTTTTTTTTTTGCAGATAAATTGTATAAACTGTGCCTGAAGGTGCTACTTTTATGTTACTGTGATTTTTTTAAAAACATTTATAGGTGCAACGGCCAGGATGGCAAAGTGGCCCAATGTAGAAATGAGTTTGACACCCCTGCTTTAAGCCTTTTAGCACTTTGGATTGTCTTTTGTGTGTGAGTGGTGCTATAGAAATAAACCTGCCTTGCCAATGGAGTAACTTCGGCAGGTCAGCCAAAGTGTTCAGTCTTTGGGCCAATTCCATTTGGTCAAATTATCCGACAGCATGGGATTAATCTCCGCTGTTATGCTGATGATACTCAGCTATACCTATACATCATGTCTTCTTGATGACCTTTCTTCAAACATGACAGCAGGTGTTGTCTCTGTACCAGAGTCTTTGAAAAAGAAACTGCATTGCAAGTCAATTCATCTGGCTGGCTAAAAAATGGTGTTGTCCTTGGTGCTATTTTTGACAACAATGTGTCATTTCAATCCTATATTTAACAGGCTGCTAGGGTATCCTTGTTTGTGCACTTAATAGTTGCATCACCCCTTTTACAGAACACTTCAAGGCATGATGAAGGTGCCTTTATAGTCTTCTCTATGTGTCATGTAAAATGATCGGTGCAGTGGGGGTCTGGGGGGTGGTGTTATTGTTTATAGTGTATGGAGAGACATAAGATGCATATTTTATTCATAGTGCTGATGTCAATGCTGCACTATTTTCTGTAAGCTCACAGCTGCGAGGGATGTCACTGCTTATTGATGTTCAGAGGGAGCTCAGGGGTGGCTTGTCTTTAGTGGTTTATAATGAATATGTTAGTAAATTATGCTACTTTTTTAAAATATGTTAAATATCTACTATACAAGCAGCTTCCACAGTCTTTTTTTGTTGTTCATTAGGGAATAGTCTCCACTCCCAGGCTTAGAAAAAAGCTAATTCTTCCAAAATCATCTGATGGAGCACCATAAACATTGGATGATTCCTTTTTTCTTTCTATTAACTGCTGTTCAATTGCCAGTAGGAATCATTCTGTATCCATCTAATCTTTCAATCCACCCTGCAGACACTAGAGATGCCATTTCTGAGTCACAGCAGCGGTGTTCTGTTATCAGGACCAGGCTGTGGGTAGATAGTCTCCCTGAGCTGCAGTGTTTAGTGAGGCACAAATGTCCTTTCTCAGACCTCAGCGTAGATAATTCTCTCAGGGTTAGGGAACGTAAACGAGGAACAACACCCAAAAGCAGATCTGCGGGACATTTTCCTCAACTTTGAAATTCTTTTCCCCTGAAAAATGACTTCCCACAATCGATCCTATTGTCTGGCCCTTTCAGTTTTTGTCAGGGCCAGCCCGGGTATTTGCAGCCCTGCTGAGGAGTGAGGCCAAAGCAAGCTGACCCGAGAGGAGTTTGGAGAGAATGCCCCTCTTTTCAGTGATTGGGTGCAGGGTGAGGAGAAATTAGAAGGTTTTCTGAGGGAATCCAGAAAAACTGAAGAGCAACAACATTAACCACCATGAACAGAGTGGATCAAAATGAGAAACAATTGTATAATGTTCAAAACAAGAACTACACTTGAAAGGAGAAAAAAAAGAAAAAGGACAGGGGCTAAGGCAACGCCAAGAAGGTATCTCCTTCTTTTCTGGGCCTTCATACGTTGGTGGAATCGTTAAAACAGGTGAAAGTAATCCGTGTGGGGAAGAACCGAGTAGGGTGGGAGAACATGGGCGGGCCAGTGGAACCTGCCCTTAGGTGCCTTAGCATTACTTTCTGAGGATTTGTGTTTGAATACTAAACTAAGCAGTGGCATTTAAGAGTGTTTTCAGAACAACTGTAGTTTGAAATGGGACTAAAAAGTAGTTTCTTATATTCATAAATCAGAATTACTATACTGGAATAAGACTTCACGCTTTTACTCATTATATTATTTATTACCACAGGCTTACCTGAGCATGTCAGAGAAATGAATCCACAATGTGCTTTTCCTTCCTTTCAGATATTTCTCACCTGTATGCCTCGATCAGCCGCTCAACCTTCTGGGCCTCTCCCTGCACTCTGATATGTGCCTGGAATTTCCGAAGCCCTTCATCCAGCTCCATCCCGGAGAAGTCCATTTCATCCACCACACAACTGGAGAGAAAACAAAAAACAAAATCATGAAAGGATCAGTGTCTGTCAAACTGTATGTTTAAGCTTTTCTTCTAGAACTGCACCAAAAAATTGGCAAGTGACCGTATTAAGGTGATTTTAAACTTGACTGGTAATGATTGCCTGGTCACAATCTAAATGTTCAATATTTTTCCAATCACACTTAAGGACTGTAAGGCATCCTTACAGCAACACAGTTCAGTGTGAAATAAATTACTGAAAAAAGACTGAATGCTCGGTTTTCTTCAGGATCAGTGAGACGTTTGAAAATGAACTTAAAGCCCAGAAACATCTCCAAAGAAAATTCTGTTTTCTCAATGCATGGCAGCTGTTTGTTATGGCCGCTTTGCAGGAAGTGAGTCAGCAAATCACAGGAAGCTGTTTAAAGACACCAAGGAAAACACTCCCCCTCCCCCCAAGAACACCATCCCCACAGTAAAACATGGTGGTGACAGCATCATGCTGTGGGGATGTTTTTCAGCAGCAGGGACAGTGGAGAGATATATGGATGGTGCTAAATACAGGGATGTTCTTGAGCAGAACCTGTGTCAGTCTGCATGTGATTTGAGACTGGGACAGAGGTTCACCTTCAAGCAGGACAAAGACCTGAAGCAGACTGCTAAAGCAAGACTCGAGTGGTTTAAAGGTAACAATTTAAATATGTTGAGATGGCCTAGTCCAAGTCCAGAACTCAATCCAATAAAGCATCTGTGGTTAGACTTGAAGATCGCTGTTCACAAGCAGAATACGGTGGTAATAAATGGTTTAGCCTTGAGGAATGGGCCAAACTCCCAATGGCAGGTTGTGGTGAGCTCATGGAGATCTTTCCATTAGCTGAACCAATCTCTCATATATTTTAATCTCTCTTTGCAAACTAACATCGTACCAGATATGTGCAAGGCTACTTTTGCTCTCCTCCTACTGAAAGGTGGTGATCCCAGCATCTTAAGCAATTATCATCCCATTCTGAAACCTCGTACTTTAGCCAAGGTTTTGAAAAACTGCTTAATGATCAGTTTAGAAATATTTGAGTGTAGGCAGCATGTTGTCATGTCTTACATCTGGTTTCAGGAAACAGCAGAGTACAGTTACAGCCACAGTGAAAGTTGTAAATGACATCGTTCTGTCATCAAAGACGATGTGTGCAACTAAAGCACATGTGTCAAACTCAAGGCCCGCAGGCCAAATCCGGCCGTCAAGACAATTTATCCGGCCCTCAAGAGCCAAAACAGGCATATCATGTCATAAAATAGAGGTATATATTCTTTTAAAGTGTATAAAGTAGTTAAAACTATGCCTCCTGTGGCAAATGTAGATTTTTTTTCCCTGTTTGTATTTTATTTTGACTTGAACAAGTAATACTACTGCTGTTGTCATATTTTGTAGATTGTTCAAGATGTTTGTTTAAACCGCCAAAATTTTAATAAATATATTTTGTGGAAAAAAAAGTGATGCAGAATGATGAGTTTAAAGTGTAACTCACCCCAATATCAACTTTTTTGCAGATAAACTGAATAAACTGGGCATAAGGTTGCTACTTTTATGTTACTGTGCATTTTTTATGCTTCTATGTGAACTGAATTGAAATGAAAATTATCATCTATACACGTGCAACCGGCCCTTTTAATGACTTCCTGATGCCAAAGTGGGCCAATATAGAAATGAGTTTGACACCGCTGAACTAAAGGGTGCGTTGTCAGAATACTTAAATATCACAAATGGTGTGCCTCACGGTTCCATTATAGGTCCAACACCGTGTTGAATTTGTGTAAACAATGTCAGTGAAACTGATGTTTGTACATATTTTATGCTGATGACACTGTGGTTTACTTTGGTCAAGCTGTGTGCTAACAAACAGAAAGTTCCACCTTACCCTATACAAACTCTCCGTTCTGTAAAATAATGAAAGATAGACCAAATAGTTTATTGAGACTTACTTAAAAATATGTGTTCATTTGAGTCCCACATTTTACATATTATAAAGAAGCTGAAGATTAAACTAGAGTTTTTATCAGATCTCACTTTTCTTTCACTGCAAGGATGCCTTTTGTCTCAATGACCTTCCTGCCTCTGGCCAATTACCGTGAGGTTGTGTATGAATGCACCTCTCATCTTTCTACCTATGTGCGATGCTGCATATCGTGGAGCATTATGTTTCATAACAAGGTGTGAATCTCATCACCGTACTTTATATTCTCAGGTCTACTGGCCATCATTATCAATCCATAGACTAATGCATTGGTATATTTTCATCTATAAATCTGTCCTTGGATTGTTCCTCCCTTAGCTGTCCTTCTACATGTCACTTGGACTATGTTCACTCTGTAGGTCTTGATGTTTAATTCCAATTTCTTGTTAAAATTTGATCTTTTTGAGGAGGCAGTTCATACTACTATTAAATGTGACTGCCATCATACTTCTGTCTGAACGTTTAAGACAACAAAGCGACCCACATTCGCAGAAAACAGAAGGAGACATCACACAGCAGCGCACTGTTTATGGAAGTAATTGTGAATCTAATTGTTGCTAGACCTGTTTAATAAAGTTTTGTTAAAAGACAAAAAACTCAAAAAAATGAAAAAGGGGATACCAGCCAGGGTTTCTTCTTGTTATTATTAGATATTAATATTTGGGGGGGGTGTGAAAAGATTGGAATTGGGCCGTTCACACTGCCGTGAAAAAGACAGATATGCAAACGGCCAACGATAATGTCAGGTGAGCGACAGCAAGCATAAGTAGTGACATTGTGGCTCCAATGTAAATGCGTATTTAGACAGTCCAGCCACAGACTCTGTTCCTAAGACCTGGAACTCTGCAGCAGGATGTGAACGTGTCCACATTGATTCCTGTGGGACATTAAAGAAAATTAGAGCAATCTTCCCATGAAATTGACTTTTGTATTTTACTATTATCTTATTTTATTTGAGACAAACGTTTATATTGTATTGTTATTATCTTTGTAACTTTTTTGTTGTTATTTGTTTTATCGAAACAAGTCTCTCCTGTAAATGAGATATTGGATCACAATGCGAAAAACCTGTATAAATATAGGATTAAATAAAGAAATAAAGAAAGCATGCTACCTTGTCAGGGCAGTCAAACTTTTTTACAGTAGCAGGCCACACACCATCAGGTAGGAGGGTGCACTGATGCCGGTGCCCGAGCCCCGGAGGGGAGAATTTAGAAAAATAGAGTCTCCCTGATGTATTTTGGAAGCTTTCAAGACAGGTGATTATTTAAAGAATAGAGTCAGAGTGCATGGTTTAAATTGAATAAAAAGCAAAAAAAGAAGTGAATGATCAATTCTTCCAAAACAACCTTTGTTCGTTTTATTATTATTCTTAAAACATTATTTTTTCACATAATGGTATCATCATGTTTTAACCATGTAAGGTAATCTCCATTTGCATAAAATTAGTTTAATTTGAATTACTAGCACCACATAAAACAGATCAGATTAGGTGAGGTCTATTCATCTTTTTATTATTATTCACAGTTCTGTTCTAAAAACGATCGTAACATTTCTTCACGAACAAAGTCAAATTTTTATGATAAAAATACAGGGTTGGAATTTGAAATTGAATTTACATGTTTAATTTATTTCAGTCATATCGCTCTTTCGAAATCTCTTATAGATATAGTTTAATTTCACTTGCACTCATCACACATGATATCATATCATCGACGAGGATTCTAGAGACGAACACAAAATACATCCCCTGAAAAACTTTGATAATTTGCTGCTGTAATATTATATTTTATTATATGTAATATTGTAGATTTTTCAGAATAAAAAGCTAACAGATGTGCATAATCAAAAAATATCAGAAATACAATTATAGAGCATTCAGTATTGTAAGAAAGCCTACACTATTTCTGGATAAATACATTACTGTATGAGTTAAGTTCTATTCCGTTTTATGCCTCTTTCCTTGTAAGTTTGAAATGTCCCATGCTCCTGAATGCACCATAGCTTTCTGACGCTCGTGAATGCATCACACTGGTCTATGAACGCGGTGCTGTGTAGATGCACGTTTGATCTTCCGCTTAAAAAGCTTTGCAGTTTCAAAACTCACATCGGCTCTCACGGTTTTATTGCACTTTTCGGCATAACACCGGTCTGTGTTGGGAAAAGTAGCATCTCGGTTGGAACAAGGAACCCAATCACTCGTTAATGTTGCTCTCAGTGGAGACAGATGCTAAGCTGGTTTTTGGGATGTCAAATCGGGGAAAAGTAGGCGGCGGCAAGAGCTGCTATAGACGGTGATTTGCCCCCGTTGACCGGCTACTTTTGACTGGCCTGCCTTGTACTAAATATTTCACATTCAATTGCTTCTCTTATTCTACTGCTCATCGTTCATATGGGGTACCACAGGTTCCACTTTAAGCTCTCTACTTTTTTTCTTTATTTATGTTGCTATTTGGATCCATCATAACTCAGTACAATGTCAAATTTCATTGCTGTCCAGAAGGTTTCCATGTTCATCAAAGGAGGATATATAATGCAAAATCCACATTACTAGCCATTACAGGCCTTCTGTTGTGTACTTGCAGTCTCCAAGAGAGCAGAATATTTGAATGTAGTCTGTGCAGATATTATGTGGCTATCTTCATATTCTGTTTGGATCATATTTTTCAAGCCGTTTAGTTTTGTCTCTTCTCTTTTTTTGAACAATTAGGTCACAGTATTTTCTCTGGAAGTGGTGAAAAGCATCATGAACTTCAGCTATTATCCATGTTGTTTCATCTGCCTTATTATATGTAGCATTATAGCAACTCAGCCACATAGGCCATGTAAAACCAAAGAGCTCAGTCAGAGGATGCTGAGTGGATGGAGCACAGAGGTCACCAACTTGTTGTCAAGTCGTTCGATGCACACCTTTAAACTACATACGGCCTTCAGATTAGCTCAGGATCAGTGTCTGTAGGGCTTTAAGGAATGGCTGGTCCTGGCTGAGCAACAGCATCCAGACTCTAGAGCAGCAGAGGCCTGTTTTCTGATGAATCACACCTCTCTGTCTGACCAACCAGTGGAGCAGTCTGGCTTCAGAGGCTGCCAGGATAACAGCTGTTATGTTCAGGATAAAGTTTGGTGGAGGGAGGATGGTGGTCTGGGGCTGTTTTTCACAAGTCATGCCCAGTAGTTTAGTTCCACTGAGGGACTCTCAATCTGTTTCTTCCTATTCCAACATGATTGAGAACCAGTCCAACAAAGTAAGGTCCATACTGGAATGACTTGACTGGACTACATATAGTCCTGACTTGAACCTTTTAGAATATCTTTGGGATGAATTAGACCAGAGACTTTGAAGCAGACCTTCTTGTCCAGTCAGTCAGATGTCTCCACAGACACACTCCTAAAGCTCGTGGAACGCCTTCTCAATAAAGCCAAAGCTGTTATGCTTAAAATTACTGGACGTCATTATTAAAGCACTGAAGATCATCTGTGTTACGGCAAACAAGGAGTCACCTTTGGCAACACTCTTTTTAGAAACAAATGAATGGAAGATTTAACAGTTTGGCATCAGTCAGCAAATCGGATCTTCCCCCCGTTAAATATTACGTTGGACACAGCTTTTATTTATTCTGAAACATTGTAGGAAAAAGGATCTAGTGAGACAACACACATTACATTTGGAGTTATGCAAAATAGATCATCGCTGATCATTGTTTCATTTTACAATAAACATCTCATAAAACGCTTTCATTTTGGACTTGTATGGAGAATATTAAAAAAGCTTTTATTTATCAAATCAGCCTCAGTAGGACAAAGCTTCGCTATATCTGTGCTCGCAGATCAGCAACAGACTCTGATTGGTGCATCTCCACTGCTTTCCCTGCTCAATTAGTGATTGTGACTCTCCAACTCAGACATTAATATCTCACATATGAAGAAGGTTTATGAATTATTTTTAGATTTTTCTGTCAAACAGTTTGCATCCTTAAAAGTCCTGGTCCTGTCCACTGATTCAGCCTGTGATGGGTCTGCTGTGTATCCACTGTGATTCATACAGGAAGTCTGCATTATGAAGCGTCCTGTAACGGTAATGATTCAAAAGATCCCCTATGTGTACACATGCCTAGCAAATAAAGCTGAGAAAAAACACACAGTTCTGGGTGGGGGAAGTGTTACAAGTCAAATTAAGGCCTCAGAAGTGGGCCAAAATGAATCACTTACTCAAGAACATCTCTGTTGAATTGTTTCTGTCGGTTACCAAGGAACTCGCCAATCATCTGCCTACTCAAGCCTTTCCTCTGGAGAAGGAAGTGGGCAACACCCACTGGAGTGTCCGGGACAAAGTTGCGCTCTATCAGATACTGGATCCCTTTTTCTGGTTTCCTAGAGACACCGGAGAGAGAAGAAAGAGCAAGAAAGACAGAAATAAAAGAAGGGGTGAGAACACAACCCAAATCTGTGATAATCCCAGTGCACTTCTGCCCCGAGCCAAAAAGTGTGTCAAATGAGGAAGAGGGTTTAAGGGTGGCAGGAGCTACGGAATGAGATGAGGACTAAGAAAGGATCTCTCTGTGATGCTCACACATGATTAAAAGAAACTTAAAGGCTTGCTTAAAAGACACCAAATCCACAGTCATCTGTGATTAGACAGGATCCCCCAGGTCCAAATGAACCACTCGCTGTTAAGTGGGCTGAAATCACTGCAAACAGAGCACGCAGGGAGCTGTGCTTCATTCAAGCTCACTGCATGTTTAGCCGACATAAAAGTTTCCTGTTGTGCTTTAAGAGGCAGAGCACCAGCCAACTTAGAGCTTTTTCAATATCAGACCAGCACAAACTATCCCCAGACATCATTCTGTCTTGATATTAGCTGAACACTAGCTCAGATGAACAGTAACACGTGACCCTGCAGCATCAATATTTATTTCACAGACGTTGCTAAAGAAATGAATAAACACCACACGTTCAAAGCTTGAAGCTAAATCTTCATTACTTTCATTTTCTATCATTTCTCACAGGACAATAATTTGGGATTATTGTCCTGTTAGATAGCCCAGGTTTCCTAAACCCGTCTGTCCTTTCTACGTAAGCCCTCTGAGTAAGCCCTCAGCTCCTCTATTGAGTCTCATATTTTTCAGTTATGTGTTGTTTAATGCTTCTAGCGAGGTGAACATACTTGTTGAAGAGATTTAGGCCAATGCGGTAGTGTCTCTTGCGAATGATGTCATTGCTGAATGCCGGTGAGTCCCAGCTGTTGCGAGTTTCCTTGTGGTACGTCTGTTTGCTGAGAGTCTGCTCCCTCAGGCTGTCTCGGGATGAGGACTCGGAGCTGCAGTTGATGGTGTCGTTGGAGTTGGATGTGCTGTTGATGCTGTCATTGTCGCCGTCAGAGAAATCCGACTCTGACTTGCTCTGACGGTTGGCTGTACCGTTGATAGCCAGATGGGCCTCCAGCTGTCGGGGACGGTGACGGGAGGCGTCGTCTTCCCTGGAGGGTCCCCGCGGTGGCAGGCTGTGGGGGATGTGTTTGGGGCTGCTCTGCTGGTTGCCGTGGCTCCTTTCATAAGCATTCTGTCTCTTTAACGAGCTGCGGTCGGATCGATCACTCAGCTCCACTGAGCTGTCGCTGGGAGGCTCTATAGTCAGTAAGGGTAGGTGGTCCACTCGCAGACGCTGTTCTTGGCACTCTAGGGAAGGTGTGCTGCGACAGCTCGTATCTGTATCCCCTTTTTCATCCTTATGAGCAAGCGACCAGTAGTCCTGGGAAGAGTTGAGGGAACGCTGGCGCAGGTCAGACTCTGTGCTGGAGGGTCGGTCTACAGACCGAGACATAGGCAGAGGGGGCGATAGCTCTTCTTCATCAATGTAAAGGGTTACATCGCTATAAGATGCCGTCATCTCATCTAATTTGCGGTGTTCTGAAGCACTGTGGGAGGATGTCACTTGGCAGCTGAGCTCTCTGTTCATGTCCGGGTGTCCTCTTCCTTGCTCCAAGGGACTGTCTTCCCCATGTAGACTGCGACAGTTCAACGCATCATCGATAGATTCAGCTAAAGATTTGACCTGCCTGGAGAAGGCGTCTTCCAGTTCTGTGATGGCGTCTGTGAAGTCACTCTGTGTACTCGGTGTCTTCAGTTGTACACCTCTCTCCGTGCCATGTTCTGACTGAACCAGCGCGCCTATTTTGGTGCCTTCATCTGATAAAGAGAGCTGCTTTCCTTCAAAGTAGGAGCTGTGGACTTTTTCAGGTCCTTCAAAGGAAAGCTGCATTCTCATGTTGGACAGCACAATCCGTCTGGACATACGGTTTTCAGACATAGAACTTCTAAGACGCTCAAAGTTCTTATTCATTTGGTACTGGCGGAAGGCTGTTTGAATGGTGCGTGCAGCATGCCGGGTTATGAAACGCCCGCCATATTTGCGCTCTAGCATCTCCACCTGTAAAGAGAAAAGGGAGAGTGGTCAGTCAACTCTACTCTCCTTCTCCTGTCACGATTAGTAGACTGAATTTCACTTCAGACTGAATAAGCAGCAGAGGTGGGATCAAGTCACTGTAAGTCTCAAGTCTTTCCACCAAGCCTTGAGTCACGCCTTTAGTAAAGGCATTTAAGTCCTAAGTCGAATCCAAAGTCAAGGCATGCAAGTCTTTAGTCAAGTCAAAATCTAAACCTTTAATTATGAGTCTTGATCAAGTCATATTAATCATAGCAATAAAATAATTAAGATTTAAAAATGTTCTTAAAAGATGTACTTATTTGCTAGATGGACAAGCAACAGAAAGTAAACTTCCAAATCATCTGGAAATTAATGCCATTAAATTTAGAAAATAATGAGTAGATTGAACTATTATAAAATAAATGGCCATATTTCTATACAATATGGGTGCAGATAAAGTAAAAATTGTCTGTGGAGTTGATCAATACAGTGTACTGCAATAATTGATGTCCAATCATTGATAAGCCAAGCAGAATCACAAAAGAAAATGCAACATTAATAGATAAACAGAATTGAAGAAAACATTGTTGCGGGTTTATTCATTAGTGATATAAGCGATTTGTATTTGCTGTCATCACAAACTTTTTTTCTAAAAGAAGGCATGAACTATAGACCATATTTAAGTTTATAAAATGTCATTCTGTTAATAATATTGAGGGATTTAAGAAGGATCTCAGCAATAAAAACTGGTTTGCTGTTTACGGCCTATAGGTAGAACACTGGCTGGAAGAGTAAGAGAGGAAGTAAATCTAATGAGTTGCCCTTTTGGCTTAGTTGACTAATACAAACTTCTTGACAAGCCGGCTGAAAACAGTCAGTTACAGGCGAATGTTCCTTAAACCACTGAAAACCCATTTTAAATGCAGCCTCCACCTTATAAAGAACATTTCATTATTAAAGCAGCCTCAAACCCTTTGAAAACACTTGGTTACAAGCAAAGCTTCCTGGAAATAAAACCAACTTCTACCTTATTGAAAGCAGTCGGTTTTAGATGCTGTCTCCAGCTCTGTGAAAGCAATAAGAACTGGGGTTCCCTAAAAACAGAGTTCTTTAATGAAGCCATTCTACTTGTAAAAGGACCAAAATTAAACATTTGACACGCTTTTCCCCACATTTAGGCTGTCTTAAAATAGATAAGCATAAAACCCACATCATATGGACACGTCCAGCCTGGACTGGCTTATCCTCTGCTGCTTAAACACTCTTTAAAACACACTTTGGGGTTTGGAGAGTAAAAACGAGATTTCTTAGTTTTCCCCAAGATAAAGGACGAGTCCTGTGTTGTGAATCTGAGCTCATGTATCAGTTCATGACTCAGTGCGTGCAGAGCGTACTGGCGCACCCCTAGAAACTAGTGCACTGAGTTAACAACAGCTTTTAGTGAGAGAGCTAAAGCGGAAATAGACGTCACAGCGTTTTTCTCGGCTAGAAAACAACATGGTGGCATTTTGAAAGATTTAGAGTTTCAGGTTCATTCCACTCCAGCAGACATTTCTGCAAGTGACCTTGTCTGACAGTTTGAGTATTATAAAAACGGCCCAAAGAGCTGAAGAAGCAGCTTAATGGAAACAGACAGGTGTAAATGACACCCTCCACGCTGCTTGACAACGACACGTGAGATGCAGACATGATTAAGACGGCGTGTATGCTGGCCCCCTCAGCTTGTCCTGTAACCTGCTGTTCCTTGTCTCTCACCTATAGAGTCATGGAGCAAAATCACAGCAGGGCCTGTTACTCTGCTGCTGGACGCCCTTGTCCAGAGGAACATGGCAGCAACAAGCTACCTCTGTCGCTGCTTCCTGTGAACTCCCAGCATGCATTCCTCACCAATGCAGCTGTACAACAGGGCAAGACGAGGCTCATTTTATCTGACTGGAAGGTGGAGCTTCAGCCTGTCAGCAGCTGCTACAGAGACGTGGATAAATGACCTTCTGATAATAACTCTGTAACGAGGGTATCTAAATGTTGATGTCGCAGTTAGTAAATGACCCAGAATTAGATCAGGTGACAATGATTGCCCAGAGGATCCACTGTTGTCTCCCAGATGTGTGGATGTAAGTTTGACCCTGGTGGATTCCTGCAGAAACACAACCAGCACCGACAAACAGCTAAATCAGAAGCAACACTCCTGGATAGATTTTGAAATGCTTTCAGAAAAACTGAGCGACAGTCTGGTTGCCTGTGATGTAGGACTGATTGTGGGGGTAACCAGTCATTACCAGTACCACATGTGTTCCTGGCCACTGGACCGTTCATGTGGGCCACATTCATCAAGCAACCGGAACCTTCCAAGTTTTACTGACATGGGCTCAGCATACTAAGACTCACATTCTGTCTGATTACCACAGCAGACTTCTCTGGGTTTATTGGGCGTTTGTGTGACAGACCAACACATAGCAGCAGAGAAGGAACTCATCCTTCTCTGGGAGAAGAACCACCTTTGGCTGCAGCTCAGCTGGGGTTGTCTCTAGCTAGCTCCAGCTATCTGCAGACTGCAGCTGTCACCAGATGTTCTTTGGACAACACCTCAAAATCAGTCAGCTTTTAAGCATTTGTCAACATTGTGTTTTAGCTCTTGCTAATGATTCTCAGTCTGATTTGATTCTGGACTAGGCCAATCTAACATAAATATGCTTTATCTAAACTGGTCTGTGCATGTTTAGGGTGGGTATTCTGCTTGAAGATGGTCCTCCAGCCAACTCTCCAGTCATCTGCAGGTTTTCTCACGGCTTGCTGGCAACAACGTCTTTTTTCTCACCACCCTTGTTTCCATGTGCTGAGGCTGGATTGCACAGATCTCTGAGATTTTCAGAACCTGGGATATTGTTTTAGGTGAATTCCTTTTCAGGTGGTCACACTGGAATTTAGTCAGAGGGGTTAGGCTAATTGGCTTCTCCAAATTGTCCTTAGGTGTGAGTGTGTGCGTGAATTGTTGTTTGTCCTGTTTGTCTCTGTGTTGCCCTGCAACAGACTGGCGACCTGTCCAGGTGAACCCCACCTCTCGCCCAGTGAACGCTGGAGATAGACACCAGCAACCCCCGCGACCCCATGAGGGATAAAGCGGTTTAGAAAATGGATGGATGGATGGGTTACAGTAAGGGATGCTGAATCTATGTGTTATTTTGCTTCCACTGTGAAATGATATGCTACTTTGTGTTTGTCTATTACATGTAATCTCCGTAGAATAGTCTGAGGATTGTGGTTGTAACAGGACGACACGGGGAAACGTTCGGGGGAAGTGAATAACTTCTTCTGGCAGTTTAAGGATGCCAGGAATGAGAAAACCTTTGACCTATTTCCCTGTTCAACACAAATAACAAAGCAGTTAGCAGGTATGGACAGGAGAGGCCACTCTCACTGACAATGGGAAATCATTATTTGGCCGCATGCATGATACATTTATACATATTTAACATTGCTACGTGGCTGTGTCTCCAAGCGCGTTGGTTTTTCTCCTCACATGATCAATGAACCATCAGAGAAGGAATAATTTGATGAGACAACAGCATCCTTTGGGTTTTCGTTACAACTTGTTACTTTGACCCTGACTAGAAATGCTGAGCATTTAAATCGGGACATTTGAGGGTCAGCACAACAAAGAAGATATGGACCTCTGAATGGGAGAGGAAGTAGAAAATGAAGCGACTGTAGTAAGAATGCGGCAGAACAATCTGCATTGATGGTTCTGCATCTTTCCCACTTTAAATCATTGATGACAAGCCGATGCGTGACGAGTCAACAGGGTCCACAGCCTGGTGAACAGAGCGATGGAAGGCTAAAATGAACAGCTGAGGCTCTTTATCTCCACACAACAAGAGAAAACAATATCTAAGCAAACATGCCCACATCTAGACCAAGTTGTGGACCTCTGTCAGGGTATCTACTCAGAGCAGGTCCCTCTCACCTGTTTGTCCTGGAGGTCCGATGAGAGTTCATAGCTCTCTGACAGCGAGCGGGAGCGCTTGATGGCCTCTTCCTCGGCCTGCTTGCGGAGGATGGACTGGGAGTGCTGGAGCTTGGGTCGGCGGGGTCGCAGGTGGGTCGGCAAAAAGATGTGGCCGTAGAGCTGGCTGTCCAGGTGGTCCAGGCCAAAGCCGCCGCTGTGGCTCACTGGCTTGCAACCATAGCTGCCACTGGGGTCCACAGAGGCGCCCACCTCACTGCCAGGGGCGTCACCTTCCACACTGTGACACAAACACACCAAACTGATCAGAACAAAATCAGTGCTTTTTCAATAAGCCATGGTTCTACTCTGCAGCCATTGTCATCAGCAAGCAAAAACAAAGTGCAAAAAGATCCACAAAAAGAACAGTAGCCTCGATAAGATGATAACAAGCAGAGTATAGGTTTTATTTCACCGATTAAATGGATAAGTCAGACAGCAGCAGAAGACAATTAGAGACAAAGGAGCAATAATGTAATTAGACAGCGCTGAATTGTATCACTCTGCTTAAGAAGCACATTTTACTTTCTGAACGTGTTGACACCTTTTCAGCCTGTTCCCATTTTGTCACTTTCCCCGCTCAGTTTTCAGTGGCTTTTACTGGGATTTTATCAGAGAGAAGTGGAAGGAAAATGATTTCTTGTTTACAAAGTTTCAAATCTGAAAAGTCAGGATTGAATGTATATTCAGTCTCTTTTTACTCTGATGGCCTTAAATAAAATCTGGTGCCATTCATTGTGTTCATAAATTTAATTATCTAACAGAGTGC
Source organism: Fundulus heteroclitus (assembly GCF_011125445.2). Classification (NCBI taxonomy): domain Eukaryota; kingdom Metazoa; phylum Chordata; class Actinopteri; order Cyprinodontiformes; family Fundulidae; genus Fundulus; species Fundulus heteroclitus. The sequence continues at coordinate 8,181 of NW_023397454.1, read as the reverse complement.
AGTTGTGTGGTGTATCTGAGTATAAATGTTCTGTTTATGGTCTCAGAAACCCTTAGAGCAACACCAGGAGTATGTGTCACGGTGCTACATCTCTGGGCCGACACAAGGACAGTTTAAGTGCTAGCAGCACCACAGACAGGACCATGCCACACACTTTAAACCGTGTCTTCTCAGCACAGTGAGCCACCTTCACCTGCAGAAACAGAACAGGAGGAGCTGTTACAGCTGCAGAGGAGTGCTGCTGGTCCCGATCACATCAGCATGAGGATCCTCAGAAACTGCACATCCCACCACCATTTCCAACCTCCTTTACTCCACTGCCTTCCCTCTTCTAGGATGCTCTTTGTGGACTTCCTTTCCGCCTTTTGACACATTTATTCCCCATAAACTGGCTAATGAGCTGAGTGAGCTGAGCCTGGGGCCTCATTTGTAAAGCTTGTGTACGCACAAATGTGGGGCCTGAAACTTTTGCATCTCACTTTTTACAAGTTGGAATTTTTTTCTTCCCATACGTACACTTTTAGTATGGATTCTATGCAATGAGACCCCTGGGAAGTTCCCTGTGCAGCTGGATTGTGGATTTCTTCAGGAACAGACCACTGGGATGGATAAGCACACATCATCAACCCTCATCCTGAACACAGGGAAACCCCAGGGGTGTGTCCTCAGCCCCATTCTCTACTCAGCATTCACTCATGACTGTTCCTCCATTCTCTCCACCAGCACCATAGTCAAGTTTGATGACCGGTGATGTACATCTGATTTCTGATGATAATGAGTTGACCTACAGAGAGGAGGTCCAGCAGCAGGCCTCAACATCTCCAAGTGGAAAAAACTGTTGACCTTATGAAATCTAAGCACACGACATACACTACACCCATGACACAAGGTAAGGAGGATGAGAGGGTTGAGAACGAAAGGTTCCCGAATGTCCACATCTCTGCAGACCTCGACTGGAACATCTCACATCAGGTGGAGAAAAGCCCTACAAAGAGTTTATTTCCTCAGAAAGTCAAACCATGTTTTTCTACCTCACCAGCTGCTCACAAACTGCTAGAGGTCAGTGAAAAAGAGCCTCCTGGTATGTTGCTACACTGCGTGGTTCTCCAGGTGCTCTCAGGAGAGCAGGAAGAACCTGCACCAGGTGGGGAGGTCAGTGGAATGTGTCACTGGATTACAGCTTCCCTCTCTGATGGAAATTCACTCCTGCAGACTCCAAAAAAATCCAGCGCCATTGCAACAGGCTCCCCTCACCTCAGAGTTTTCATTCAATCACCCACCAGGAGCAGGTGGGTCAGAGGGAAAGCTGAAGAGACGTCTGAAGCAGGGTTAGGTTCGAAAACAATCTCCCACACTTTCAACGTCTCCCAGAGATCTGTTCAATCCACCGTCTGGCCATAGAGGGAGGACGGAGCTGCCTCAGACCTACCAACATTTGGACATCCACCTGAACTGACAGGCTGGAAAAGGAGAGAACTAATTAGAGAAGCAGCAAAGAGGCAAGTTTAGTAGAGCTGCAGAGATCCTCCATCTTTCCACAGGGCCACTATTAATAAACCACTCCATACGTCCAGCCTTTATGGAAGAGTGGCCGGAAGAAAAACAACGTTGACTGAAAGCCAGAAAATGTCTGGTTAGCTCCAGGCCATTTAGTAGACAAAGCAAACACGTAGATGCAAAACCTACATGCAAAACGCTGCGCAGGAAACTAACACTCCCCACCGCCGTGAGCAAACCATCAACATGGTGGAACATGGTGGAACATGGTGGTGGCAGCATCGTACTGGGAAGCTGGTCAGTATTGATGGGGAAGGTGGATGGAGCTGAAAGAAGACGATGATGCTGGAAGGAGACTTAGAGGCTGCAGAGAACCAGAGACTGGGCCGGGTCAACCGCCCTAAACGTACACTTGAAGAGGCAGAATCACTCCATCCCTTCTATTAGACACTTTTTCTCTTGTGTCATTTGTTGAATATTCCCATAATTTATACAAACACAATCTGACCTAAACATTTAAACTTTGTTTAAGCCTTAATGCAACTGGAAACCAAAAGTCAGCAACTTATCCATTACTAGAATTAAAAAAGAAAGAATGCTGGTGTAACGAAGACCCGGTTCGTTACTGTGAAGTAAAAAGAGAGCTCTTACCTGAAACACTTGAACATGCACATAGCACTTTGTATGGGACACTGCACTTTAAAGTTTTACTAATTTGCACATCCCCAGGCTTCAGCCTGTAGCAATAAGAATGATGAATGTAATTTTGGTGATATCTTTTAAGTGTCAGTGTGTAGTGTATGTGGTATGTTTTAAAGGGTTTTAGAGTGGTGTAATGTATTTTTATTTTTTTTCTAACCTTCTTCTTCTTGTGTCCAGGTGTCTGGCAAAAAGATTCCCCAGAGACCAGACACCTATTTGAAACCTTCCGGGCCAGACCAAGAACAAAGAAGGCAGGGGGAGTGGTTTATTGGTTTTAGAACTGCTGGAGAATTATTTATTGCAATTGTGTTTAATTTAGGATTTTGTCTATTTAATTAGTGGGTTTATTTCTACATAATTATTGGTGGGTTTTTATTGGAGGAATTTTACATTAGTTTTAAAGTAACTAATGTTTGTACACCCCTAGTTGTTTGAAGTGGTTTTTACCTAGTTGGGCAGGGCCCCTTTAAAAAGCCATCTTGTTAATTCAGTCATGAGTTGGATTGGAGTTGGATTGTTGGAGTGTCCTGAATGCCACCTGCTGCTACTAGTGGCGACAGCTGGTATTGACAAAGTAGCAGATAATGATATGCAGCATATGACGATCTTACTGGAGGGTTTCTTCTGACTCCTCCCACCGGGCAGAAAACCAGCACACACTGAGCCTGTTCAAACCCACCGTACTGCAGGGGGTGGTGTATCGCTGAGCGTGTGCCATCTCACCTTGGAGGGTGAGTTTGACTGACTCACCCTCCAAGGTAATTCTGACTGAAGATGAGAGTTCCCACAATGCAACTCTGCATTATGTTATGGATTCAACCAAAAATGATCAATGAAAAACAGCTGTGGTAGAAAAGCCCACCCTCCACCACTTTAAGGGGAAAAAGCATCTTCATATGCACCTGGCATGCTCCCTGGTATTATGTTCTGGACTTCCACTGGAACAAGGCTCATAGCTGGCGACAGGAGCGCCCACAACTCCAAACTGTGCATATCATCTAAAAACTGGGAGAAGCTGTGAACTTGAAATGCAAAATGTATTTGTGAAATTTTTCAAAGAGAAGTTTCCACAGCAAGGCTGAAACTGATGGTGGAGAGAGGAGGGCGTCCAATTTATCAAATAACTTCCAGAGGGTCCCTTCATGAAGGGGCCAGGCTCTAAACATTTCCTCTGCCTGCAAAAGTCCACAGTGAGAATATGAACCTTTCTACCTTACAGCAAAATTTGAAACAAAATCTCATCAATAGTAACCAACTGAGTTTATATCGATGTAAAATGGATGAAGCAGAAGGACTCTGGGAGGACGTCTGTCTGGAGGCCATCCATCATTGCTCATAACCTTGTTGGAGCTCTGTGGGGGAATGTGTCAGGGTTAGAAATTAAAGTTCAAATAAAACCTTTAACAGGATGAAATAAAGCCTGGAGGATGTTTCTGGCAGAAAACGTCTGTCATTAGCCCAAAACAAAGGGTTTCTTTTTGGTCTCGACACCCAGCGTGTTCCAGATAACAGAGACACAACTAACATTGACATGAACACAGCCCCATGTCACATTTTAATGAGAAACAGGATTTAATCATAACCTGTGCTTCTCAATTAGGTCTTAGCAGCAAAATAAGGTGACATGATGAGGTAATTAGGCCGGCCTAGCGGTGCACGTGTAGGCCTAATCAGAAAGATCAGGTCGTTAATATGGAGGAAAAGCTTTGCAAAGCTGAAACAGAACCCACAAAAATCAGCATGGAAAGCATGAAAGCACTGAAAGCCTGGAACCGTCATTGGTCAACTGGCTGTTTCCTGGCTGGTCCGCGTATTATTGTCAAGCTAATTCACTCTAAAGCTAAGTGTTGTTGACAACACGCCATTGAATATTTAAAAGGTATTTTACAATAAAAATAATGAACCTAATCTGCTGTGACAGGAGCTAATCGTCTTCACAGCAGTCAGCAGATTACTGATCCAATTTCCTCAGACTGCACAGAGTGAAGAGGGAGCGGAGGTCTGACCATGTCAGAGACTTACATCTGGCCTTGCTACAATCAAACCCCTCACCAGGCCAGCGCGTCTATGGCACCAACAGGAGGAGCAGAAGCAGTGAAAGTCCAACCTCCCAATGTCAGAGCCATCCTATAATGTTGAACTCTGAACTGGACTCTGCATCACACTTACATCTTTATTTGGCATTACAAATGCTGCTGAACTTTCATTATCCATTTGCCTTTTTGCACCATTATTTTTTTGCACATAAACAATGGCTGAACATTCTTCTACATCCTGTTCTTGCACACAGTTTTTCTCCTGTAGTGTTACATTCTGATCACTGCTGCACTTTATATTGTAACGCTGCCTTATTCCACCTGCAATCCCATTACAGTGTCGTAAGCTGTATGCAACAAAATTTCGTTCTGTATGCACTTTGTACTTATAAAGTCTAAGTTTAAGTCTAATATCAGGGCAAAAAAGGGGTTACTGTACGTCCACTGCTGTAACATTCCTGTAATATCAAAGAAAAGGTTTCATGGCTATAACACTGAGGACCATAAGGACCAGGACATCTTTTTTTGCTCATTTTTTAGGTAAAACAATTTACTTCCACCTGCCTGCCATCCTCCAGCCTCCTTCCTGCTCCACACCAGATCATGACAGCTCTGTCCAAAGCTTTGCCTAACGCAGCACGGTCGCAGCCTCCCAGCTTATTAGAATAAAAGAATATCTTCCTAGTTTGGGAATTGGCTTGGTTGCCATGTTCGTACACCTTTGTTTTTAGTATAAAGTTACTTCACATCAGCGATGCTTTACACAGACTGTGCTCTGGTGTGCCAAACTGCCAGAGGATCAGAAGAACCTTTTGTTCAGGTCCACACAGCTTCTGCTGAGGGACTGATGGGTTTAACATCATAACAACCTAAAAATCCTCAGCAAGAAAATGATTAACCACCCAAAAGGGGTTTTGTGACCTGGTTTTCTTTTGGTAGACCTTCAGATGAGACCAGACTGGTCTCAGACTGGTCTCATCTGGGTGTTTGGACTCAGTCCAAACACCCAGACACCACGAGTAGGAGGTCCTGATATTTGCCCGCTACTTAAAGCTAATCTTGCACATTTCTCTATCTGGTGTCTCTGAGAACTATCTAACACGCTTTGTTGTCATAAAGGACTAAACCAAGATCAAGCTCAGATGCTTGGAGTTAATAAGAGCACACCAAGATTCTCAGAGAACAGAACAGGAAGAGCTTTTTCTGAAGAGTCTTTGGGAGACACAACGGTAGCATAACAGTAAGAAAAAACGGATGTTAGAGCAGATTATGTGGTTCTGAAATGAACCACAGTCATTTAGTGGAGAGCTGAGATTTATGAAGCTTCAGCCATGAGTCCATGTGGCCGCTGACCCTTCCTGGACAATCCTTCACATCCTGCCAGTCACAGTCTGGTGCTTTCATTGCCCTGACTACAAGAACAAGGAAGCTCATCCGCCGCGAGTCGTTAGAGTGCGACGCGTCTAAGTCAAGTTCAAAGTCTTTTTTTAGGGACTTCAGAGCAACGTGAGTCCAAGCCTGAGATTCCAATCAGCTCTGCCTCGCTTCCTCTGCCTTTCATCGCAGCACGCCTTTTAATGCACAACATGACGGTGTTCAGCTGTCCAGCTAAATCTGAACCCTGTGTTTTTAGCCAGAGCTGTGGCTGCAGGGTGAGAGGAGGCGGGCGGCTGCTGTTGCTGTGTGAAGGACCCAGGGGTCACAGCGTGGGGACCACTCACACACTGCGCTCCTCCTCTGGTTCTGTCCTGACAGTCAGGTGTGAGGAACTTATCAAAGCTGTGGTTCAGTGATCATTACATGACTCTGAAAACTCAGCAGAACATAGCTGCTTAGCATTAGGATGGAAAAATCAAACAATAACTTAAAGTAAAGTAAAGAGCTGCTTGTCCCAAAGTGTCATCAAAGACACTTAGTCCAATATGCAGCACCAGCACTTTGGTTGGACTAATAAATTCTCCCTTAAACAGAGCTGACGGCCCTCGGCACGCACAGATATGAAGACGAGTGAAGGGGAAAAGCTGCTTCACCAGACGAGAGCAGAGCAAGAGCACAGCCACTCACCAGCTGTCTGCGTCCAGCTCCACAAAGGACTGGGTCCTGTCTGAGGTACACAGCAGACACCACATCCTCCCTCCCCTCTGAGCTCCTACCAAGCCTCCATGGACCCCCACACCTCACTTACTCTGCCATTAGGCTAACTGCACCGTTTGTTGCACTGATCCTGCTGTGTCCTAACAAGGAACGGCTGCCCCTCCTTCCACGGTTCCCCACTCCTCTGGCCTCCCTTCACGGACTCTTGAGGAGGGGCGTTCACAGGAAGAGGGAGGGGATTTCCTCTGGAGGAAACTGGGTCGTGTGGCTGCTGGAGATCTGGTGTCCCGTGGATTTAAAGGGACTCAAATAGGATGGAGGCCTTAAGTATGAAGAAAAATACTAAGGAGAGAGGGAGAGAGACAGCAAGCCATGCTGCTGATGGTATTTATTAATAGCCTGCAGAATGGCTTCTGGGAAACAGCTGGATACAGTTTGATCCAGCAATGGGGGTACAGCTGCAGTCATGTGAGCTTCAGCTCAGCACAACAGTCCTCAAATGTCAACAGGTTCATGAAGACCGATCAAAGGATCATTAAAATAATGCATCACGATAACAGGAACGCTGACATGCCAGCACCTTCCTCAAACATGTTCAAATGAAACTCTCCCATCAGTATTTTCTTTCTTCCCTTTCTAATAACTTTGTTCTCTTTTGTTTTAATTAGCGTGTTATTCACACTGCTAATCTAGTATGTAACAATTGCTCCAGCATGGAACAATAAAGGCATGTCTTATCTTAGGTGTCATTTTTAGAATGACCCCTCCCTGAGCCCTTATTCCCAGCGCTGCGTCATCCCACAGAGCCAAGCAGTGAAAGACCACCTCATTCTGGATGCTGACATCACCAGCCAAAAACAGGCCTGCATCAGCAGGACTAAACATTTTATCAAGCAACTAAATCCCTGTGAAAACACATCTAACCGCAGATGCATCATGACAATAGGGCTCCGTTTGGTACAGCATCCAGACGACCAAAGATGATAACTGTTCATATTGGCCTGAAGAAAGCTAATTCTTCCATAATCCTGATTCCAGAGATACATTTCAGCGCAATTCTTATTTTAATCTAAAGGATTAATATTTCAGACTAAAGGATTATTATTTTAAACTAAAGGATTATTATTTTAAACTAAAGGGGAATCCTCCTTGGTGGACTCTGTGCCAACAAAAACAAAGAGAAACTCGGCGGTGTGACGAGATCTTGTGACATCAACAATTCTTTATTTCTGTTTTGTCAAAGTGAGCTTTCAGTTCCTACTAGTCTTTCTCTCCAGATGATGAAGTGGAATGTATTATTGTTTTACACTTCATCATTTTACCTTCATCATGTCTGATCAGACTGGTCAGAGCTAAAGCATTATCTGGTGAAATCTTGCTTTGGGCCGTTCTGTGTTATCTGCATGGCTCTCAGTCAGTACTTTGGTTTCCTCTCTGGCTTTTTATCTTGTTCATGTGCTGGACTGAACCGCCCCATATCACCTGCTGACTGCTGGATATGCACCAGCCCAGCTGCCACGCTGACCTACATAAGGCTGGACATAAACTACGTTTGCCCCCTTTGTTCACCCAGCTGCCAATACAGCTGACAGTAGAGAACCAAAGTTGTACGTCTGCATAATGAAAGGTAGAGTCTTGAACTCATTCTTCATTCCTTGCCTTGGAGAAGATACTACAGGTGTTTCCACCCAACACCGATCTGCGTCGGTTTTCCCCTCCTGACCTTTTAGAGGCTGAATTACGGCAGCTGAACGTGACAGCCTAGTCTGGATGTGGTCAGGCAGGCTGAGAGATTTTGTAAAATGCTTGAGTTCCATGTCTTGGCTTTAACTTATTTTATGCATGCCACTGT